>NC_134983.1:10000000-10303030 GCF_050947335.1 Megachile rotundata
TGACAGTGAAGATAACACTACGCGTGTCACACGTTCGACAGAATGACGAGTTACCACGAAATGTCAAATGATTTATCTGGTTGCTGAGAGCGAGACAAACCTTTAGATGTGTCACGATTCGTCAACAGAAATTATTAGTTCGTGAAACGTCGAATTTTTCATAGGAAAACTGAAAATTGTTTTTTGAAAATAAACATTTCGCGGTGTACATTATCTCGGAATAAATTAAAAGATTCGGTAGAATGATACAGTGTTCGAAAAACAGTTTCGAACCAATTGAATAAAAAATCTAACCGTTATAGTGGAGGAATTTTATAGCGATTTATTGAAGAATCAAAGGACCGTCTTCGTGCACGTACACTCTGTATCTGTGATTCGCCGCTGGCTATTTAATCAAGAATTCATGTTATGCTTGTGTTTCAATATTCAGTAAAGCATATCGAACAAACATCTACTTCTGTATACTAGGTCTCGTTGGAATTTTTTTCTTTTGCCACAGTTGCCTGACGCGATTGATGACGGGCAAATATTTGTTATAAAAATTTAAATCGTCCGAGTTGCCGGAGTCTCGTCGCCCACGAATCGCCCTTCAAAAACGCTCGCTTTCCCATTATAACGTTCAGTTTGAGTTAAGTCTATTAACTTCACCAAACTCATACTTTTGCTGACATTCCCTGCAATTTTCTGCACAGCTCAACTTTTATGAATCGTAACATACTTTTAAATGGTTCTTTAAATTCTAGCGTTATTCAAAGCTTCAAAATTCTCTTCTACAAATTTTTACCCATTTTGAATTCTATACTTTCTGTAAATATCTACTATTATTCTAAAATCTTGCATTAACCTACTTGCGTGTCTAATTTTGCATAATGCATCACCGTATGCATTTCATGGCACGTCACGATTAACCCAGATATAATTCTTGAAGGATTAAATACAACGAGCCCGTTAATCATACAGATCAAAATGATCTGCACCGTTTGAATTAATAATCAATCGCGTTTCACGAAACATGTCCCGATGCGAAGATTACCGCAAGATTCTAGGAAGCACTCTTTTTTTCTCCGTCACGATGAAATCGTGCTTACGCTTTTTGCCCGGAGTGGTCACGCGAAGTCCGTTTGAAACCGCGACGTTCGTATTAACGAGAAAACCCACGTGCAATTTGCTCGCATTGTATCGAGAACGATGTTGCAACCGATGTATCGCAACACGGTGCGCATATTACGGCTGAGACACATTTCACAGATAATAGCCAGAAACGTTTCTATCGGGAGAGCTTCCATTTTTCTACCAACGGCTCGTACACTGCAGGTACACGCAGATAGCAGAAAATTAGAAATTTATTGACTTCGACCACGTATTACCGTGCCGTTTCGCGAGGTCAGCCCCGTAAACCTATCGTTTGTGAACCGGAGTGTTTCCGTAAAATAGCGTCATACCGTTTCAGAGGGAAATTACCATTTAACTGCCAGTGCGGCAGCTGTCGCTGTCGTATGACAATTTTACTTACATCGAACTTAACCTCCAAAGTTTTCGGAGTTCTCCTTCATATCAAAATTAATATCGAAATAAAGATATGTAATATCTGTAGATTTACAGGTGGTTTAGCATTGTTATGTACCAACAAGTTATTCTATTAAACGCGTAGTTTGGGAATTTGGATGTATGAATAAAATATAAGGTCCGCGTAAAAAAGTATTAAAGTTATTCTAATATTTATGAAAGCCACCGTAAAATAATATTTATTCGAATAAAAGTATTACTTATCAAAACTGTGGTGAAAAATAATATTTACTCGGTAAAGAATTTTAAATAATCCAGTACGCAAACACAAATAAAACTGTATTATCGATTTCTATCGCGATGAGAATGATTATATTTCCTTTCATTTCATTCTTCATAGATTCTGCCATTTTTATTAAAGTGTTAAAATATTTCAGAAATCTGGAATATTAATTTCAAAATATTATAAAATTAAATATACATAATGTAATGTCAACATATATATTACAGTATTACTATAAATATTGCACGTACATTATTACAATGTAATTAAAAAAATTGAAATGTATAATACAATGGTACGTCAAATGTATATCATAATGTAATAATAAATATCAAACCTATTGATTTCATTAATAAACATTTTTTCTAGAAGTATGTTCTTTGGAAATTGGAAAATCAAGTAATTACTTTGATCCCGGTCTATCCTATTTCGTTTCACTTAACTGAGATTAATTTTCACAGAGCGACATGTCCATGTGCTTGCTTTAGAGATAGTTTCCCAATTTATTACCTTAATGCTTCGCTCGTAATAACTACGATAAACGTAATTCGTTAATCCGGGGATTAGCGTGGGTCCGATTTTAGGTGGAATCAAAGGTGCTGTTAGGCAGCGTCCAATGACGGGCCAGCTACAGCAATAACGTTCGCTAATCCTTATTAGGATAATAAGGTGCGGACAAACGTCATAGGAGTCTTAGGGGTCCTTGCCAAGCATCTATAACCAGTGGCAGTGGTTGTCCTGGCGGAAATGTTTATCCCACGAAGTGGCGAGATTTGGAATGCTGCCACTTGCTCTACATACGTGAACTGCAACGGCAAGCAGCTATTCGCATTTCGCAGCACACTCCTGCGATTTACACCCAGATTGCATTACATGATCTTGAACAAGCTCGCCCCTTCGTTTCACCATCGCACACTTCGTCGTTGCCTTGAATATTATATTTTACGTCTACGTGTTCTCAACCTTTTATCCGACGCGTTCGTGGGCGTCCCTTAACTCTTCGATTTATGCTAAACCGTTCGAGGAAAGAGCCAACGGGATCAGTCTTTAATTTTGTTAACCGATTCCAATATTTTGCCGCGGAAAGGATTTACGCGACGAGAAAAGTGTTTTTGCTTAGCGAGAGTTGCCAAGAATTTTAGGGGAAAAACTACGCTGGATGTGGAAGATTGATCATATAAACTGAGAGTACGTACATTAATTTCGAATGAAATTTAGGGGAACAATCTTTCGTTTATGGTTTGTAATAAAATACAGCCATGGGGCTCATGTTTATGTGGCTCGTCAGCAGTGAAGGAGTATATGAGAAGATGATAAATTTTCGAATCCATGCAAAATTATTTCATTGCCAATTTCCAAGTTTTCAAATTCATAAATCATCAAATATCTGAACTTCCAACTTTCCCGGTTAAATACCCAAATATCCTAGTAAATTCCTAAATTTGTAGCAGGATTGATAAGCAACATAAATAGTTATAATATAACGTCTACTTGTGTTTAATCTACGTACATACGTACATACATCACACGATACTGACGGAGTAGGATCTTACAAGATAATATGTAGGTGCACGGTCTGACTGATGGAGATGATAAAACCATCCTTAATAGTGAGGCTTACATACTCGTTACAAGTACTAGCTCTGATTAGTTTATCAGAACTACTAACGTTATCAGAAATAATGTTCTGATCTGTAAGATGTTGCATATTTAATTGGTTCATCATTCAAGAATTAATTTTTTATTTTTATTCAGTGTACAGGTGCGACGAGACAAAAATTGCTGTCAAATTGTTGCAAATCTAATTCTTTCATCATTCAAGGGTTCATACCTTATTTTCACTCGAAAAATTAATTTAACTCTGGCATGCAAGGAAACGAAAATGAACTTGACTTTGCGATGCAACCAGACAAAAGTGATTAAACGAAATAGTACTCTAACTTAGATAGTTTGCAACGTTTTAAACGCGTGAACGATCAGTAAAAATTCTGACACCATCTCTGGTAGTTACACGTTCCTTTCTCCAGCAGTTTCGTTAACTTTCCTCCGAGTGCATCCACTTCTCGCCGATCGCGAAACTTCGTAATAAGGATATATGCAAATATTTTCGAGTTAGCGGTAGTTTTGTAGTCGGATGTTCGACCGTGAAGGATACAGGCCGTGAGGAAAGTCAGCGGCGAATGCTTGGTGGCACTAATCGCACGGAGTGGTTGTAATCGGCAAACTTTTTGAACGATACCCGGTCTCCCTTTCTCCGCTCGAACAGCACGACAAACGTGGGAACACCCACGTTCTCGCAACTAATGGAATTATACGACAGTTCTGTCGATGGAGTAGCTCTGCCAGACTTAGGGGACCAGCCTCGTCGCGTTTGTCAAATCCTATCGGCAAAAGTTTTTGATGGGTTTCATGGAAATGTCGATTCCTTGTTGGAGCTGCGCCTGCCCGCGTGCTCTTGCACCCTGTAATGCATTGCTTCTGCATGTATTCACGAGGAAGCGAATAAGTCGTTGAAACTTTTACGAAACGCCCGGATTCTTCCGACTTCTTCTCGTAATCGAATCTCCTTGTATCTCGTTTCTCTTTCGATCTTACATCACCTTGTCGCCGTGTTTTGTTTAGGAATTTCACATGCACGCAATTACGCTTCACGGCTGTCAAATTCGACTTGCCGATTTCAACGGCGCACTGCGCGTGGCGTTTCAATTAGACTTACGCGTGCAGTTAATGGAACGACGGGCTATTCAGGTGGAGAACCTCTAATACATCTGATTGCATATCGATAAATTCTAGATTTCAAATTCATCACCGATTCAAATAACTACTTCATATCTTTTGTATTCATTTAACATTCCTTAATTTTTATCTCAGACTTATTTATATCATTCCGCTATTGTATAAGTAGTAGCAAGTTGAATTTTAAAACTAGAGATTCACCATTTTGTAATTGTATGAATAAACGTTAAATAAATAAATTTCAAGAATTTTTGGTTGAGTAATTTACAGTTGAAACGATGGGAGCCATGCATGAAGGATGGCTATTAAAAACCCACAGGTGTTTAGAAAGCACGACTATCACACCGGTTCATTACGCGACGTTCTAAAATTCACACTTCTCTAACGAACATCGATCGCCACTTAAGAGAAGACATTATCCGAAGGAAGAGGGCCGCGTTTCGCCGTAATACGGCGTTAAAGTAACGACAGGCTGGTCCAAGGGAAATAAATGTAGGGCCGTTCTAATGGGCAACGATGAGGGTCACGGTAAAGAAGGAGGAAGAAGAGGAACGGAAAAGGTGTCGGCGTGCGAGACTACCCTGCGGTAAGCCGACGAGAATGCCGTTACACGAGCAACGCTGTCCGTGTTTCTCACCCTGGACGGGTCGTACTAGTCGAACCAGGGGGAGACGTTGATGAGAGAACCGAACGAGAAACAACGAGGAAAGAAGAATAGAGAAGAGAGACATCGTAGTTGTGGATGAAGATAGGCGAACGACCAAGGCGGGCAAACGATGCTACCAGCCTTATAGGAGAACGTGTTCATCTTCGTCGAGGCTGCTACCATAGTAATTACGCTTTCGCGTGCTACGACCCAGAGCTTTTGTGTATGCTTTCTGCTTGATACGACGAAGCACCAGCAGCAGCCAAATAACTACACCGAATCCTTATACTTATTTCCTGACGGTGTTTTGCATTATAACGTGGGAGAACCGAGCTCGACATTCTCTTTTGCACGGCATTACGAATACGACACGTAAACGACCGCGAAACATTTCAACTGTGAACAACTAACTGTCCGCTGGACGTTCAGATTGTGAACTGTTGCGTATTTTGTTTTTACATGTACATTTGAAAATTTTGGGATTCTTGGATTCTCGAGTTTTCAAGCTTCCAGACTTTTACGTGAAATTTTTCTATCTTTCAGTCTTTAGATTTTGTGAAGTTTAGATCTCTAAATTTTCTAACTTTTGCAAATTTCTGAGCTTCCAAGTCCAATATTTCTAAACCTCCAAATCTCTCAATTTTCTAATCCTCACATTTCCAAATATCGTAAATCTACTGAATTATCCATTGCGAAACGTTGACTGAATATTAATAAAATTGGGGATCCTAAACTACCCCATACCGAAAGTCTACTTACGCAAATGCGAATTGTTCCGAACATGCCCGACGTAAAATAACTTCTAAATTCTAAAAGTTTGGACGATGCACTCGTTAGTTTTACCTGCCGGACAAAATGTATCTCGTTTCTCCCTGGTGGTTGCTTCACTCCGGATCGTCAGCCTGAACACGAAGAAAAACCGGAAGGTTGGAAACGGCAACGGGTGCAAGGCGCGGGTAAACGCGGCAAGAAATTCAACGTCTTTCGGCTGTCTCGTGAAAGCTTCCATGGTGAAAAGTCCGTAATTGTGTTTCCGTATGGTTGCCACGGTACGAAACGTGTAAGGGTCGTTAAGGTGGTCTGTTTTTCGGCCTTCCTACGGCCAGGCTTACTCGCTAACATGATCGATGAGCACGCGAAGCTGCTCCGGGGATTCGTTGAAACTTCTGTACGCAAGTTTCTCCGGCTTAATGAATTGATAGGGTGTTTTTGGTACCATCAGTTTCAAGGTTAGAAATGTTGGATACGTATATTTTAAATCGTTTAAATATTATTGAAAAATATTGGGAAAT
The DNA here is from genome assembly GCF_050947335.1 of Megachile rotundata. Lineage (NCBI taxonomy): Eukaryota > Metazoa > Arthropoda > Insecta > Hymenoptera > Megachilidae > Megachile > Megachile rotundata. Next base: position 10,006,464 of record NC_134983.1, read on the forward strand.
GACGAAGAGCAGAGTTTAAATTGTATATTAGTTATATGGTGGATGTGTGAGATCAGTGTTCAACTTATTACCTGTTGATTCGATCAAACAAGTTCATTGCCATAAATAAATTTTTCTATATTTTTATGGACGTTCTCAATTTTCAAGGACGAAGGTAAATATGAGAAAATGTTTCGAAAACCTTCGACAAATTCCGAAAACAATTTAAGACCTTAAATTGTTGATCAGCCTGTACATTGTAATCCTGGATGAAGATGTTGATTAAGTTATAATATTCGATGAAGATCGTGCATTGACGATATAAAACGGTATTCCACGATTATTATCATAGTAGCATGACCGGTTATATCGATAGCTATTTGTGGCTTATGAAAATCCTTAAGCCTCGTAAATCACGAATTATGGAACGGATGTAAATTACGATTATTGCTGGTTTTACGACGCCAAACACCGCCTTCGTAATCCGACTGTCACACCGTAAAAGCGAAAGTAGGGAATTGCAATAAGCAGAAATTTTACGATCGCCGAATCGCCGTCGTTGCGTGTGCGTAGGATTTCAAGGCCGGTCGAAGGAAAAGAAGGCAGGCGTGCAATTTCGTTCACAATATACCGACAGCGTCCCTGTCGGCCGCCATAAACAGATGAACTCTATGGGATTATTTTACTGGCAATACGTCACTCGCAATTTATTCGTTAATGTTCGGTTGAACGAGCTCATTGCCGCTTAACGGGGGCTTTTCGAGTTTCCTCGAGGACTTCAAAATATTGTGCCTCGTCTAAATTGCTTTTCCGACAGTAGAATGATTTAGTGCTTCGCGCTGAACGGTCGTTAGCAGAATAATTTCTGCTCTAACAGAGCAATATTTTTCGAATTTCCGCGTCCAACAAAACGTCACGAATCTGTCGACGATGCCCGTTTCTATGACACTTTGTAACGCGGCCATCATGAATTAGGCATCGCTTTTTATCATTACTATTATTATCTCGATTGCTGCCTTGTGCACGCTAGATGTACAAAATACACGAATGATTAATACATGGAATGATTATGATTATCGAAATGCAATTTCGCGATATTACTATGACAGACCGAATTAAATTGTTACGATCTAATTAAAGATTTATTATGATGTGGACGCAACGTTCGTTTGAACGATTACTGCTCTCGTATATCACAAATTCCGGTGCATTAGCGACGACGAATCAAATGGAATTCGCAATAGTGGCGTAACATCAATCTTTAATTCGCGGATCTTTCGATGAATTGAGCGCAACTATCGTTCGATCATTATTACACGAGGAATCAGTCCGCCATTTTGGAGAGAAACGGCCAGTGACGGTCACTGTTCGAAGTCAAACGCGGTGCATTTTATTCTTCGAACGCTATTTTTATACAATAATCACCATAAATGTTTATTTATTTATTTATACACTAAACTATTAAGTAATTAATGAAGTATCAAAAACTATGAAGTGCTACTTCATCCTCGTTCAAAATTTGACACAGTCAAAAATGACAGCACTCTTAAAAATCTTAATGAACGTCACAATATACAACCGCAAAATTAATGAACAGCGTAAAAGTAAAAGAATTGCACCAGATGCTCGCATACGTATGAAACTTCAGATACGTAATCTAATTTATCGACTTTCGCGTTGCAAATTGTTTCCAAGAGGCAGGAGTAAGTAGCAGGCAGGAATTTAATCCTCGGCTACTAAGGACTAAGGGTTCAAGAGCGAATGAACTTTCATTAAAAAATCTAATTTTCCACAGGGACTACGTTTAACCTAGGGGATAGAATTAAATTTTATGTGCTTCCTTTTCCGCTCGTGGAAGCATGAAACTTGGTTCGCTTAAGAGATGCCTGAAGCAGACGACAAGTGGCATTTTTTCCGGGAATATGCGAATATTCGTGGATCAAACGCTAAACAACGAATCGAGACTTATTACATTCGTCTTATATTGCATAGTCAATACTTCGATACCATTGTTTTTATTGAACTTTTGCATTCTCATATATTGACTGACGGTTACTTTTATGAAGGCGGATTTTCTTGGTGACGTCTAATAAAAATATCAGTTGTGGATAATAACAGTGCTTTAAAATTTGAAAGTGCACTAAATATTTTATAGTACTTCGTTATCAAATTTGACCTGAATCAAGTATTTCCAGGACTATAATTCAGATAATAATACACTGATAAAAGTATACTAGAACAAGTATAAAATATAATGCAATATCTTATTACGGAAAGTTTAATTGTTTAATAGTTTCACCACTGAGGTTTTCATAACAAATTTTCCATCGTTTTTGTTATATTTGGCTGACTATATTATACCGTTAATTAACGCGTTGACCGCCACGGTGGTCATATGTGACCGGCGGTACAAATTCAGTTAAATTAATTAATGTCGGGGCACAAATTAATTAATGTTTTTAAGAGACAATAATATACACTAACAAATTAAAAACTAAAATACCTTTATTCATAATAAACTGTAGTCTGATATGAAACATCGGTTTTCGTTCCAGCGGTGAATGCATTAGGGGATGATTTTCCTAATAGTCTTCTTAGTAAAGACAGTAATTACGATGAAACCAACGTATAAAATATTTTTGATCCACCGTGCATTCTTATGGGACAGATTAGTCTCCAAGTAAATGGATCTACATATTCAGCCGGTTAATTGCCTAGTTCGTGTGATACGGGTATCATGGTGAAGATTAGCGAAACCTCACGAAGCATGAGAACTAAACCAACCCGATGCTAGCGTCGAGTTAATGTGCTTGCCGCGTGCTACATTCGAAATGAGAAGATCACCAAAATAGCTGAGACGTCTAGCTAAATTCAAACTAGTTTTTGATGCGAATCTAATATACGGCACCAGACAAAAGAACTAGTTACGCTTGCGGTAATGACGTACAAACGTGAACGGGACACGCATTAAAGGGGTAATTACGTTTTGCCGAGGATAAAAGCTCATTTGCGCTGCAAAAATAACAATCCGTAGCTGGATAGCTCCCTGGAACGCAATTACGTTTCTACGGCGGTATATTAAAAGAGTACAGTTCAGAGAAGTGTAATGTCGTTTGTTTATCAGCGGTGTAACTAGGACTTTTTTTCTTACAAATCTGTGTTTAAAGGTTTAAATGACAGAGCTCGTTGACTTGCGGGAGATGTATGTTACCGACGTGTTATTACTAAAGTAATCTAATAGCAACTGACGAATTTTTAAATTTATAAACTTTGAATTGCTATGTGTGAACCTGTTCTATACTGTCAACTGCAATAACTCAATCTATGTAATATATTGAAAGTCAATAACATTCAACGATACATTGTCTTTGACGTAACATAGCATCCATATTGTGTGCTTCAATTTTACATACATTTACACCTGTTACTCTTGAATATATATTTTTTATAATAAATTGTATTGTAGTGCAGTATCAAGTCATTCGTTGCACACAATTTTGTGGCTTAAAACTAATAATCATACGTGTATGAATTTTTCCAGTAAAGTATTTAAAATGTAATCTAAATAACGCTCGTACAGCATAAAAAAGCTTAATGTTTCCGAATGAAAACGTTATTGAAATTCACGATTGGCCAAATAGAAAAAGAAATCAATTAAGGGCTGTTATTCTGTTTTTTATGTAATTGAAATTTTGCAATTTAATTGAGTCGTATATTTGCGCGCCGGCATGTTTTTACCTTTGATCGTGCGGTGATTGACGAAACGCGAACTCGCACGTTTTATATTTGCATCGACGAAACTTAAGTACGCTTAAACGATTCACGGGTGCATGTTATAAAAATCGTGATGCATGTTTCTAGTAAAAAACCGAGCAAACATTTTGTTTCTCAACGTTGGACTTTAATTAGCGCCTGTATAAGAGAGCACGAGCGCCCGAATACGACGCATTAAACAAACTTTGTACCAACGTCGATTTCGGTATCGCGAGACGGCGCCGACTGAAACGCCATTTTGATAAAAATTAATTGCTTTCGCAACGGATTCTCGCCGGGAAAACGAGTGGAAGATAATTTTTTCCCGTCTCGAGCAAAAAAAAGGCCGGCAATTCGTGGAGTTTTAGATTTTTCGGGGATGACCGATGTACATTATCGACCGGATGTGAAATAAAATGATTTTTGAAGGATTATGTGTTTGTATTCAAAAATAATTTGTCAAGGAGATCTTTAAAGCTTAGACTCCGATTTACTATCTGGTTTTATAATTTTGAAATTGTGGGATTATGGGACTAAGATTTTCTAATATAATGTTATTCCTGATTTTCTGCCGAGTATCATTCAAGGATTGTCCATAAAAACTAAAACAATTATTTTTTAAATATAAATAATTAACTTCAAATATTAAAAAAATCTATGAAGCAGAACAAGCATCTACAATTTGCATTTTAAAGTGTTCAAATATCTTCAATAGCTTCGAAGAAAAAAAGTGATGTTACAGGTTACCCTCAAACTTCCCTTATTAATGATGGATGGATGAAAACATAATTTGACCCATTTTCAGCACTCAATGAACACTTTATAATCGCTAGATCAACTACAAATTCGTTAAAAAGATTAATTGTGTCATGAAAGGGTTAAAAGGGCCATTGATCGCTTCCAAACACGAAGGGTCAAAACACTTTGGTTCACTTGGCAGCCAGAAATCTATCCTTCCAGCGGTATGATAGAAAAATCTCCCCACCCATCGCTTTCATTTCTCTCTCGCCACCTCCCATCCCACCCTTATTCCTTCTATATCCGCCATTCTTCCTCTGATCCTAGAAGAATGGAAGGACTCGAAGTGGCGAGCATGTGTCACGGGATTGGCCCAGGTTCTCGTGCTGCTCGTTCGAAAAGCGGTTTCTAACCGGGGTCGAGTCGATTCGGGGTGCAAGGGTGTACACTCATGTGCAATGTGCGATTAGTTTACATAAGGTTACATGCTTGATCATTTATTTTCCCTCGTATATTCAACTTCTTTAATTTTGTACTTTACAAATTGCTAAAGCTGCAAATTCTCGAGTTCTCTAGTTTTAACATTCTCAAATTACCAAATTTACATTTTTAAATTTGTCATATTTCGAAATTTTCAATCTTCCAATATTCCAGGTCGTCAAGTTCCCAATTTTCTAAATTTCCAAATTTTTAAGTGTCTAAATCATTGTCATGTACTGATATCTCCAAATTCCCAGGATCTCAAATAGCCATACTCCAAATTTCGAGATCTTCAAATTCCTGGATCCTCCAATCCCATAACCTCGAACGCTTAGACCTTGAAATAACAAAGTCCTCAAATACATCCCAAAATTTCTAGTTCCCTAAGTCCCTAAATCCTAAGAACCTTTATGTACCCAAATTCCGGCAGTCATATTTGCAAGTACTAAAGATTCCAAAATATCGAGTGAGATTCTCGGCATAGCATATTTTGCGTATGAAAGCCAGATTTGCTGTCGACTGTACATGCACGGTGTACCAGCGCCGAAAATATTTCTGAAGGAACGGTTGTCCTGACGGGAACGAGACGATCCGGAAGGTCCTTGGGAAGCAGTACAGCTAGACGGTGCCACCAGGAAAAAGTGAGAACGGGAGCCGGAGGAAAGGAGGAGGTAAGGAGGACTGTAAAAGAAAACGAGGAAAGGAGAGAGCAGTATTCGGGAAAGGGTGAGGTATATACCGAAGAAACGGGTGGTCGTTCGGTCGTACGTGAAGGGTCGGCGTTAGGCAGTTGGAACGTGGAAAAGGATAGATGGAGAGAGAAAAAGAAATGAACCGTGGCAGGGTGAGAGTAAGAGGGAAAAGGAGAACGGGGGTGCGAAGAGAGAAAGAGATAGAACGAGGGCGAGAGAGAGAGATGGTTGAGGGGTTGGAGTGCCTAGGGTCGCGCGAGAAGAGAAACGGAGAGAGTGGGGAGATTCCCTAGCAGAAACCAGTCGAGTCCCGGCCTCAGGTCGCGACGGGTGTTCAGTTTACAGGCAACGGCCGTACCGTGCGGTTGTCTCGCGTGTCGTCTCGCGTTTCTACCTTCATCACGATCGTTCTCATAATCGGTCCGAGTTTTTCGATCGATCTGACAGTGACATCATCCTCCGGCAACGTCGACACGATTTTCGATAAAAGTCGAACAAATTCCCGACTTATGCTCGAATTACAATGGTCGCGTGTGACTCACGAGCTGTAACTGTGTTCGACCAGCACGATAAACAAATATAACCCCGACAACTTAAGTATACAAAGTTGTCGTGTTTGAACTCGTTTAGCAACGGACATTGCTCCAGCAGCGTTTATGCGACATAAACAAACGAAGACTTCGGAGCTGCGTTAGGAACACGGGGGTGAACTCGACCACCGACTTCGCGGCGTTAACCGTTGGTTAAACGTTCGCGATTTCGCCCCTGATTCGTTCGATGACTAAAACCGGCACCGGCAAGGATTTCAGACCGTGATTCGAGTGAGTGAGAGTGACGAAAGTGTGTAAACGAGGAAAGTGATAAGAGAGGAGCCTTCCCAACCGACTCCTTCTTTTTTCCGTTTTTTAACGACCACGATATCTCGTTAAGATTTTTCTGCCACTTGTACACCGCCGCTCGAGGAGCTCGCCGACTATTAAAACTGGCAGCAACTTCAAGACACTTCGTACACCGAGTGGTAAGTTTTATCTCCTTCTTTTTCTTCGTACCGCTTCCCTTCCGGTCTTTACTCCGGTTTTTATTTCTAACCGTAAACCGGCCCGCGCTTGCTCCGAAGTTTAGACGGCGACTTCGCGACAGATAACATCTACGTTCTGGAAGCTGAAGAGATCCTACAGAGGGAAGCTCTTTCACGACATCGATGTCAATCGCTCGTTCACTTACGACTCCGATACAATGTCTTCCTGTCTAATCGGAGCAGAGACTCGCGACTCTTTTCCAGAGATGAGTTTTCCCACATCTTTCCTTCCATTTTACTGACAGTTCTTTTACGTCGACGTTCGAGTTCTCGACATCCCTGAAATCTCATGAGACGATACCAAGTTCTCGAAATGGTCATTTTTCGAGACATGCTTCGAATGAATTGTCGCTTCAACGTTTCAGTGTTCCACGATTAAGAGATCTTAAGATCTGAAAGTTTCGATGTCTTAAAACTTTAAACCGAACGTTTTAAAGCTTCGGAAAAAGCTCTGAAGTTTTGAAGTACCGAAATCCCAAACTTTCGAAATTCTGAAGTCCCAAAACTCTAAAGCCCTGAAGTCTTTATCGAACTCTGAAGCATCGAAGCTTCCAAATCCCAAGCTCTCCGAAATTTCGAATGTCTCGAAGCTTGAAATCCCAAAATTTCCAAATACCAAAATCCCGAAATTCTAAAGCTCTAAAATTGCAATGACTCAAAATGAAAAAACTCGAGAACTGAAAATTAGCTAATTTTATACATTTCTATCGTGGACATCATATGAAGTGACACTTCCGCGCCAAAATTTCAACAGCAACATGGCGGACGTGAACTTCGTATTATCCTAACAATATCAGCATTTAATTCGTGAAATAATCAAATAACGAAATTGGAGCGTTTGCTCGTTCGAATGTGCATAGTGTCAGAAAAATGAAGCGAATACGAATTGATTCGTAGGTTCATACGAAGTTTCAACCGAATGAAAGGTAATCGATCTCTCGCCTGTATTCGTCAAGTTGACGAGTAACATCCGCCAACACGTTCAATATTTGCTTTTGTCAATATCCTTCAACCCTGTACGTAGTTTCTGTATGCGATATTTTTGCCTCGTGAGATTAACGCTTCATAAGTAGGGTAGTATGACGCTTAATTAGTGACAAAAATTACATGGCTTTCTTATTCGAATGAGATGGTAAGAAATATCTTCGTACAATCCGTCTTTTATCGGAATTCTATAAATGTCATATGTCATGGAAAATGTGTATCGTACAGAGTATTCTTTAGTGAAAGATCGCATATTTCAGAACTGATTCTTTTTATTTAAAAAAGCAAAACGATGAATTGATTTTTATTGAAGTTAAAACAATCTTGATAATGCAACTAAAAAAATATTACGTGATCTTGATGTTGCCATTCAATTTTGCTATCAACTTCTTAGAACTCAATATAATAGTAATTTTCTATAATTACATGTTACAATTCAATTTTCCGATCTGATTTCAGACACCTGTCAGTTTCACGTGGCACATATTACCATTTCATTCATGTATTTAACTGAAATATATGTTCTTTCTTACCATTCATATATTTGTAAAAACCAATTACAACAAAAAATGGCAACCACTTCTTTCGTAAAATGACTGAACCTTCAATTAGTTTGCTGAAGCCATTATTTTAAGTACTGCTGAATTGGTATCTACAAATAAATTTGCTTTGTGACGTTCAAAAACTCGATAAGGTAATAGAGAATTAAGTAAAATTTATGTAGAGGAAAATTAAAAGCACGGTTCGAGATTTATGAGGTTATTACTGTCTTTATGATACTAAAGAGTCAGAGGTTAACGAGAGTTCTTCCGTTTTTATGTAACGAATATTTCCATTGAAAAATTGACAATCGTTTGGATGTCGAGTTTTTCTTGGTTCCGATCGATCAGTAGTTCGCGAAATTCACTATTCACATGCTGAATACTTAATCTGCGTATACCACTTCCGACTGCGAACGCAATATATTGTTAGATTTCAACTCGATAGCCGGACGCTGCGGCAATATTGTCCGGCCTTTTGCAATTCGAATTTTTACAATCAAGCTGCTTCCGTGGCAAACTAGGACTCGCGAATGTTTATCTTGATACGATGGAAAATGCTTGATCGTTCCACTCGACTGCGAAACAATGCGGTGACGATGGAACGAAATTTCCAAGCTATCCGGGGGGTTAGGAAACTTTTAAAAACACGCGATTGTTCCGGTTTTCCCGGGAATTTCCGAAAGCGCACTTCGAGTTCCAGATAAATTCTCGATCTCGTTTTTTGAACGACGATGAATTGAAAACAGATCCCATGTATATGTCTGTAACAATATCCGTACGTGATGTTGCTTATTGACTCTTTCATGCTTTATTCGTCAAAAATACCATGAAAATGTTTTTCCAAATTTATAGTTACCTATTTGCAAAATAAACATTAAGGCTTAGAAATTTAGTTCATTTGTGCTAAATATTGATAACGTTATTTTTATCAGTGTCTTTAGTTTTTATAAATATTGCATGTCTTTTAGTATTTTAGGGGAAAAATCTTTGAACCGCTATTTTATAGTCAAAATAAAAATAAGTTTAACTGCGAATGGTACATTGAAATAAACAAAATATTAATACACTTTACAAGGCACAGTCATTTCGCTAAATCTTTGATACAACATTAACCTTGATAAAAAATAAATTACTTCATAGCTGTTTATATTTGAAGAGTTAAAATATTCTACAAAGTTAGGGCTACTGTCAATCATTGCAAGCTGATTATAAAGAAAATATTTAATACTTGTATACACAAGATTATATTGTACATAAACAGTGGTCTTCACGGTAAATAATTATATGTGTGCCATAAGCCACCGTTCGTCCCTGTGTTCAACATGTTAACATAAATGACCTAATATCGAGGTGACCGATCAAACAGATCTCTCAGAAAGTGTCCGAAGTATAATGGCGGTGTCCATCGTGCGCGGCCGAGAATTTAAGAGCATTGTCGTGTACCGTGGCCGAGTTGGAAATAAGAAAAGTTTGAATGAAACTCTTTTGCGCGACGCCTCTCCGTTGGAAAAGTCCCTGGTCCCTTTTCCTTCGGTCGTCGCGACGTCAAAGATGTTCGTAAATCTCAAGGAAAGCATCTCGCGGCCGTATCTGTGCCGATGCACATAGAACGATCCGTGGCGATGGCACGATAAAAAATACGACGCGGAAATGATGAGAAATAAAAGCTCGGCAGAGGTTCGTTTTTATACTGTAATCTTGATGTTACGTGATACACGCGGCGGCCCGTATAAAAGCAAGATATATCGCTTTATGAGGGAAATGAGATTTTTATTCGGGAGCACCGCAAAAAGAGAAATCGGACGAATTCTAATGCGTCTGAAAACATTAATTTCAACTTTGAGAAATTACGCTTATCGTAACAGTCCTCTGGACCAGAGAATGCTACCGTCCTATGTATTCACCGTGTCCTCCTTTTGCCAGCAACATTTAATTAATTCTGAACCAATTCAAGCCAACAGCATTTTTACTAACGTCCGTCGTGGTTCGTTGTAATGCCGGGATTACATCGACGTTGTCCGTCTACTCGCGTAATCTTCTATTCAGCTTCGCCTCATTTTTCCCGACACGATGCTACGAAAATGGTTGAAAACGTTAAAAAGAACCGACGCTGGCGGAAATTCACGGATACTGTAGATGGACACTGTAATTCGAGAAAACGGAAAATAACATTACGTTCGCTCCAGAGATCCCACGATCGTTACACTTTTAATCCTGAATATTCGATGAACATTACATTAATAGAAATTACTGCATACAATCTCAGCTACGATATTGCACTATGACTCTTCGATTGCAATTAGAACAATTATAATATTTTGACGAGTATCGGAAATTTGGGGGATGTAAGGATTTGGTGAAGTATCTGAAGATATAGGGACTTGAAGATGCAGAAGCCTTGGAATATCAAAATCTTGATTTATAGGGATTTGGGGATATAAGAAAATATAGGATCTTGAAGGCATAAAGGTTATAAAATATTGAAGTTCCAGGATAAAGGATCTGGAGCTGTAGGTATACTGAGAACTAATATAGAAATCTAAGGATTTGGGAATCTAGGAATCTCCTACATTTCAGAGTCCCCAAATTGTCAAACTCACAGGTCCTCAATCTCCCAAATCTCTAAATTCCCAAATTTTCAATTCTCCAAATTCTCAATCTTCCAACCCCTGAATTCCCCAAGTATCAACATTCCCGAGTTCCAGAATTCCTTTTCCATATTCCGCAATATTGAAATTTGAAATCTCCGTGAATCTGTACCATTTCATCAACAGCTTCTATACACACCGGTGGCCATTAGCGTTTCAACGGGCACCTGGCCATCGTTACTAGAAATAAGTTTCAATTCAATTTTATAAATTAAAATGTACATGTAATACAAAAGAGTATGAACACAATACCGATTCAAATTAGTTAATTAATGAAAGATTGCTCGCGAGATTCTATTATTCGCGCAGGGCTACAGCCCTCAATTTACTCTGGTGAACGTTTGTTCCACTTTCATTCATACTGCTCGTCAATTTTCCCTGGCCCTTTGTGCACCGAAATTATGGTAAACATTGAATCTATTTGGTCGACAAAGACCTACCACGGTTCATTGAGATTCCACATGCTATCGCGGGTATTTTAATTCGTCGGATGCACGTACTACGCTTTCACCGATATCGATAATTAATTCGGCATTCTAAGGACGGTCATTAACGCGTCGGCGATTAGAACCGAATAATTAACTAGCAACTACGGTATACCGTCTCTCTCCACTGATTAATTAGACGATCGGCTGGCGCGTTATATTCACATGCACGACTTAATTTTACGTGTTTCGAACGGGGTTACAAATGGTTCAACAGTTTTGCGCGAATCCTGCCACGGTCATAAATCAACTACCATGAATCGTCTTGAGAAACGTGTATCTCGAAGGACGCGTCGCGAACATGACTATGCGATTCAGAGGAACTCGAAAGTTAACATTTTCTTGTGTACTGTTACTTCGTGACAAAATGATACATACATCTCATCCTGTTTCACAATTCAAATATTTTGCTGTGGATCGAAAGCAATTTTTTACAAGGTTTTGTCATGTTCATATAAAAAATGGTATAATTTTATTGCATCTCAATAGAAAATGAATGAACATGCAGACTATTTTATCTTTGTTTTAGTTTTATGGAAATTGGATTATTCTCCTTTCAAAGAATATCCATCTAATTTGTAAACTGTACGATGTAGGGGAAAATCTCGTATACAAAAGTTTTATGCTTCCATAGAAGGAATTGTGTAATACATGTACTTTTCTTATGGATCGAGTCATTTTAGGTTATATCAAGGTCGAGTTATATTACAGAATATATAACTTCGAAGTGGTGAAAACTCTGAAATGGCTGCACATAGTGAAGGAATATTACCCGATGAGGAATGTCTAAGTCATGTTCAAATAAGCATCCTTAGATGGCGTTATTGCATTTTGTGAGAATACATGCAATTGTAGTTTCATGTTTATTGCACAGAAAGTGTAAAAAAATCGTGCAGTGATAACATTCAAAATATTAATAAAGCACAAGTATTGTCATTATTAATATGTGCATATGTACATATATGCACGTATAACATATGTATATACTGATTTGTAATACAACAAAGAAGCATGTATATTCTTAAATAATAAAATATATATATTTCTTCGTCACATTACAAACTAAGAATCTACATTTACCCTACAGTGTAACAGTAAGAAAAGCACATGTGTTTCAAACCACAAGAACAAAACGTTGTCCACTTTACAAGTTATTCAGGACGTGTAAATAAGGTGAATAAATTGGACCTACATAAATTGTCTCTACTTTCCATGCATTTTCATCGGTTGCAATTGCCCTATCAATTTGTCGGGAAGTACAGGTTGTTTCTAAGCCGCGAAGAAAAAGAACGTTTGTCGCTCTCTCGCGGTGGCTGAATACGGAAAACGGTTTCGCGTGTCGCTCGACGAGCAACATCCTCGCGAATCGTGGCAACATCAGCAACAGCAGCAGTTCGAAAGTTTCGGTGCAGGGAATTTCCATAAGTTGAGAGATGGCTTCTTTGCAAAGTGAGAAAAGATTGTCGCGCGCGAGGCGAAAGCGACGGAGCCAAAAGGAGATGGTGCAAGCGGATAACGCCGTCACGGCTATACGTTACTCGCTTGTCCTGCGCCAGGATCTTTACCGGCTATCTCCTTTAAGCTGCTCTACACGAACCTCTTCGTCTGTCTCGGGACCGTTCGCGTTTTCATCTCCTTCCTTCCTTTTCTTTTATTCTCGGTTACGTGCACTTTCTATCCATCTGCATAGAAATCACGCGATGACGGCTCTTCGTGTTGCGTGCTCCTCTGTTCGGCTACCGGTGAATATAATCTCCCCGAGCGTAATTCGGTGGCTTTGAGATTTAGGGTTACCCTCATAATCGCTATGAATACGTTAATTCGGGGACTTGCCATACGTGGACGACACTTAAACCCTTGCGCTATGATTTATGTGGTCAGTCGAAACTAATCATAGCTATAATATTAAAACAGGTTGAAATGTTCAAATTGGTATTATGTAAGGAATGACTGTTCAAACTATTGACTATGCAAGCATTGACTTGAACTCCAAATTAAAGTATTAAAAATTCGAGCAAAATCACAGCTGTACGAGTGCGTCAGACTCAAAACAGTGCAAGAGGTTATCACGTTCCAATAAACATTCATCTCCGTATTATTTGTTTTAATACACCAAACATTTTAATTACCTTTGTAATATTCAGTACACGCATATTTTCAATATCCACGATATGAAAGTTAGTTAACTCCATGTTTTCAAATAAAATTATTGGTACTAGTTGATATGTACCTTAAATGAAAATCTGTGATTTTTCGAGACACGGTATTTTCTTTTTAATCGTACCCTGAAATTATGCCGATGCGATTAGAATGAGGGTAGTGATCGCTCCCGACTGCTGCCAATTTGTCCTTTTATCGTTTCAACAGTTATTTCGCTGATACCAGAAATTACGTACACCGTGATTTTCATTTGCTTGCATAGTTATCATGTTGCGTATCCAACAGGGATAATCACGTTAAACACGCGTATCGTGCGGGTTTCGGAGTTGAATCGTTAGGTCACCGTCTAAATCGTAGGAACAGATAAGGCAACGTTAAAAGTCGATATCGACTCTGCATTCTTTTTCTTTCTCGAATAATCCACTCACGCGAATTCTCGTTTTGCGAGTGCAGCGATACGATCTCGTATATTCTAGCGCTGATTTCGCGCCCGTATCGATCTGACTTATTTTATACGGCTAATAAATTAAGGTGCTCGCGTTAATGCGGCCTACGGATGTGGGGCTCCTTTTCTTTACTCAAACTGATTTATAAGTTCCTTGATCCGTTACTTAAATATTCATACTCGTTTGTTATCGTTTCAATTCCACGTGCTCTAACGTTAATGTATAAGATTAGCGCCGAGATTCGACCCCTGTACGTTCTGAAGGGGTTGACATTTTCTGCATGCCATTACTGTGACTGTGTTTTTTTATGGCGCTTCTGGCAGGATTTCTAGATTTATAGAAAGTCGAGTTACTCAATTTTTTTGTAGTTAATGGTCAAGTGTGAAATTTTTAGGTTCTGAAGTTTCACAATATCGGATTACTAAGTTTACTGACTTTAAACCTTGAAAATTCTGAAATTTAACAAATCTTCGTAAAACTTCACAAACTTCCAAATCTTTAAATAACATGGATAATCTTTAAGTAACATGAATTTCATTATGTCTCCAACTTCTGTAACGCGAATTACTTAAGCCTACAAATTAGGCAATCTAATTCTCAAAATTCTCAAACCCAATATAGATTTCTCCAAATACTCAAATCCCCAATATCCCCAAATCATGAAAATCTGAAATTTCCAAATTCCTAAATCCTCACGTTCCGAAGTCCGTAAAATCCTAAATTTCCAAAACCACCTGAAGATTCTTCAGATTTGGATTCCTCGATTCTTCTAAAATATTGGAGCTAATGGTTCGGTCACACTGGTGCGCCAACGACTCCAGAAGACCCAGTTTATTGCGTTTCGAAGCGGTAGGTCCCAAAGTGTCTGACAAAACGCAGAACCATTTCCTGGCTAGAGAGCCCTCTCCAGAATCGCATAAATTTAAAGATCATTGGATGTCTGAACTGGCTTCATCTTGAGCATCCACTATGCTCTTAAAACCGGGCGTAACCTGACATTCCGAAGTCATGAAGAAATTTTATGTCGCGTCCACCCACAGAACGTAACAATACGTTGTTCGATATTGTCGCGTTTCGAAATGTAATACGCGTATGCGCATAATTAATGAAACCTTCGAAACTGGTAAAGGTAGAGTAGTAAAGAAAGGTAATCGTGGGAAATAATATTTCATTGATGATCGGGGCGGAGAACGGTCGAATGTCAAATTCGTAGACAGAGGTGTCCTGCCGTGAATGTAACATATGTTAATTCTATGGCACGAGCCCCTCTTCTGGTTACTCAGCGTTGAATGACTTCCATTTTCTGATGGCCGTAAGCAAATCACGCTTTTATTCGTGTTTCCGTTTCTATTGTAGTATGAATTGTGTGCGTTGGAAACGTGACGTTATTATCATATTTAACTGTGTCAGAATGTCGTATTGGAAATTTAGATGTTTTAAGAATTGTCGGAATATGAAATTATTCGAAATCCATGAAATTATTCTTTCTTGGATTTTTAGATGATTATTTTGAAACCCTTGTATTGGAAGATCATCAAATCTCTGAGTCTCTAAGTTTTCAAGTCTTTGAATCATTGAATCTTTGAATTTATTAGTTACCAAATGTTCAATTTTCCAAATTTTGCAATTCCAAATTTTCCAATTTCCAAATTTTCTAATTCCAAATTTTCCAATTCCAAATTTCCCAGTTCTAAATTTTCCGATTTCCAAATTTCCAAATTCCCAAATTTCCCAATTCACAAATTTCCAAATTTTCCAATTCCCAAATTCCCCAGTTCCCAAATTCCCAAATTCCCGAATTCCTAAATTCCCGAATTTCCTAATTCCCAAATTTCCCAATACCAAATTTTCCAATCTTCAAATTTCCCAATTCCCAAATTTCCTAATTCCCAAATTTCCTAATTCCCAAATTTCCAAATTCCCAAATTTTCCAATTCCCAAATTTCCCAATTCCCAAATTCCCCAATTCCCAAATTCCCAAATTCCCCAATTCCCAAATTCCCCAATTCCCAAATTCCCCAATTCCCAAATTCCCCAATTCCCGAATTCCCAAATTCCCGAATTTCCGAATTCCCGAATTCCCCAATTCCCCAATTCCCAAATTCCCCATTTTCTAAATTCCCCAAATTTTCTAAATTCTTCAAATTCTCTAAATTCTCCAAATTCTCCAAATTCCTAAATCCCTCAATTCCCAAATTCCCCAATTCCCTAAATTCCCAAATCTCCAAATTCGTACACTCCAAAAACTCCCAAATTACTCGAAACCCCAACTTCCGCGCATCTCCAAATTTTCCCTGTTACAAACTTTCTAACCACCTGAATTTCCTAAATTTCCAAATTCGCAAATTCCTAACTTCGTGCCTGCAGTTATCACCGTGTTTCAGCACGTTAAGTACACACACAGAGAGGGAAGCGTAGCTCGAAGCGTAAAATTTCGTTGAATGAAGAGCAGATTATATTCGCTTTCTAATCGGGACACCTGAATTTTCACCTGATTAAGCTGAAAACGCGAACGACATAGTAGCGGTGTGATTAACGGGTTGGTTAACGCGATCAACCGGTGGACCTCGCCAATCGCGACTGGTGAAATCTGGTCAGAATAGAATGGACCGTTCAATACTCGTTTCCAATTGTTCTACTTCGAAATAAATTTTGCTTCGATGTCCTCGTTAAATACACGTCGAAATGTTCTCATTGAAACACCGTTACAATTACGTATATATTTTAAATTCAGATTACTTGTAAAATATGTGAGATTATTGTATGAAAAACTTTTTAAGAATTGACTTCTATAGAATATTTGTATTGTTTTGAATATGAAAAGTGTGACATGAAGCTTTACAAGTATGTCAATACAAATATCGGTGCAATATGAATTTTGATTTATTCATTATTAATTCATGTATATTACGAACAAAAGATTATGTATATACATAGATGCAATAATGCGTGGGTAAGTACATTGGGTCTCGCTATTGATGCTATACGCATCAATTATACATACGTCAATAGTACACACAATAGTTATACATGAATAGTAATCGATAGTAATTATTCTCCGTGCGATAATAAATCGAAAATGTAGAACAAATTTTTCGTGTGTTTTTCCAAGATTTTACAAAGTTCAATTTGGACATTTTGTTTTAAATATTTGTAAGAAATTATGTAGAAAGAAAAATGACAATTTAAATAATTTGTTGATTATTATGACAATTAACTTATTTTGACAATTAACCTCTTATAAATTAATAAACGTAATTATTGATATTGTTATTATTATCACTGCGGATGTTCTTCAGAGTGCAATTAGCTTGAAATTCTCTCAATGCTTTATTTATCCATAATTCAATAAAAGCTTTGTAGAGATTTGTGCTAAATGAAAAGAAGAATTTCTGAGCTTATCTGAAATAATCCCAGAAAAAGAAATTCAGTGAAGTTAAATCCGGTTAAATCCTTTACGACTTACGATGTAAGTTAAGAAAGTCAAGAAACATGCAACAAGTGTAATACTCTCAGCGCATTGCAGGTACAAGTGTACAAATTCTACTTCTCGAAATAAATCAGTAAAGAGCGAATGGAAGTACACAATCTACTCGACCTTTCTGCTTTTAAGCGCTTTGTCAAATTTGTTGGATTAATTGTACATTCCTTGAACAATCTGTGTACAAGTGTAGAGGTATTCGCTCATAAAAGTTAGATTTCTATATTTGTTAAATTTCTATTTTTTGCATTTGTAGATTTTTTAAATTTTACATTCTCAAATATCTTACGTTCACAAATTTTCAAATCTCCAAATTTCGAAATTTTTTAAATTTGACATCTGATTCTCCAGATCTTCAAATCTCAATTTATCGAATTTCCCAAATTCCTAAATTTCAACGCAAATTCCTAGATGCGTAAATTCCTGTATCCCCTAATCCCAAGATCCTCAAATTTCTCAAATTCCATATTCCTAGATCACAAAATTTCAAAGTCCCTAAATTCCCGAATTTCCAAATTCCTGAAGTCCCATATTTCTCCAAATCCAAAAGTCCCCTAATTATCAAGTCTTCAAATTCCTATATTTCCAGATATCTAGACCCCCAAATCCCTAAACTCCAATAACCCTACACCCCCAAATATCAGTCTCCCAATCATAAGTTTTCCAAAACTAACCCCAAATTTTCAACCCGTCCCTAAATGTTCTAATTAAATCCTTAAAGATCCAGTATAACTTATTTTCCCGATAGGTTATATTTTTCCTAGAGAAGTCAGATGGCCGCACGATCAGCTCGACCGAGAAGGCCATTCCGTGGAGCACGCACACGCCCACGTGGTCTTATCGCGTCCCCCGTGGCGCGTGTTAATTGCCTTTAAATTCCAAGCGAGGTTGAAATAGGCATCGGGTGTAATGACAGTCGGAAAGAATGCTAATGGAGAGTAAAGGAAATTCTCCCGTGCAACGGGTCGATCTGTAATTTCGTGATGGCAAAGACACTCCGAGAGGAGGAAGACAAAACGGCGCCGAAAGAGAGACGGCAAGGCGGGAGCAAAAGGCGCACTTACAAATTACGACGGCGAGGAGTCGCGATGGACGGTACCCGGCAATTTTCGAAGGTCGACGAGATTAAGCTGTGCCCCGAAAACCATGATTTGGTCGCGGCGGAGGTACGCATTATCCGCGGGAACTGGGAGCGCCGTCGAACAACGACGAAAAGCATCGCTTTGACTTGCTAATTTCGAACGTGTCCCACGGGTCATTTCGTGTTTTCGCTTTCCTCGCGCAATTATAGCGTGTGTGACTGCTACTCTCGAACACCCTGCTGTCCCGCCTTTTCCCGTTTCCCCTGTATACGTACGACTGCACGTATACACATGGGAACAACTCGCGTGACAGTATTCTCGAATCTCTTTCAACCTGTTCCCGTTCCCGATAAATCGGAATCTCTCGCAAAGCTTTGCCGTATCGTTTTAGATCTTCGACGTGGGAAAAAGGCTATAAATAAACGGACGTATCGTCTCTTTGACGGATTAACGCACGTCAAATATCGCAACGGCATTTTTGGCTAATGGACGACGCGAACGATTCCTATCTAATTTTTAACTTTTTTACGGCCGGCCAATGGAAACTCGGATATCGCGAGCCGGTTATCGGGACACGATCGACGACTTAACTACGTCGAGGGCTCCCCGTGGAATACACGATGGAACCCTAATGGCGGATTAAAACCTTTAGAGGGGATTTAGTTGATTTTTATGTCACGTATACGGGTGTCGAGTTTAATGGTACATCAAATTTAATTTTATTGCGAGAAATTGGAGTTTGGGATTTTAGGACTTTGAGACGTTTTTATGGGTTTGGAATTTTGGGATCTCAGAGCTGTGATGTTTTGGAAATTCGGAACTTTGGATGTTTGAAATGTTGGTACATTGATACTTTGAAACTTTGTAAATTATTGGATGCTGGAATTTTTGATGTTTCAAACATTGCAAGGTTAGAATTTTGCAACTTTTAAACTTCGGGATTGTGACATCTGGAATTTCGTTGCAATTTTGAAATTTTTTAAATTTATATCGCACCCTGTGAATATAACACATGTTACACGGCGATGTAACGTTCGATTAATACATAGAACACATACAACGCGTGACGATCTAATGCGTGACATAATAGCTTTGCAATACATGACCTAAAACGTACCTACAAAACGTTCAATCATTATACATAACATATAAGAATAAAAGCCAAAACTTAATCTAATTAACACTTCCCCAAAACAAAAATTCTAATCACATAGACGATAGAATTACCGCGGTAACAATGAATAATTTAGTAGCAACACGTTTCTGAACCTGTAAATTCACGCACTGGAGTTGTTGTAATTAATTTTGTCATCGCGTAGCCTCGTTGACAGGGATAGGCGAGAACTGGCCGGACCCTTTGACTTGCTAATTCGAAATTGAAATTGCTCGACTCTGGTGGAAAAAAAAGAGCGTGTTGGCTTTTGTTCGGAGAATTTTCATCGGTGGGAAACGTATTGTCTGGTCTGTTCCGTCACGCTCCGCTGGTGTCCATCGATTCACGCTTTTGTCGCGCGGCGAAACCTCGCGGTATGAACTAAAATGATTAATTGAATATCGGTATATCGCGACGCGAGGGAGCAATCGATCCCGGCGTCGATGTAACGCCCTCCATTTTTCGGTCGAACAAGGGGCGGAAACGAGAGAGTGGAGAGACAGGTAAAAAAAAAGAAGAAACGATAGCTGTGTCGAGTCGTTTTCATTCATGAGTCATCGACTGTCGTATTTCTTCAATGAAGTTCCTCGCAACTGGGTCGTGTGGCGTTGAACTTTATAACATATTCACGTGCAGGTCGCAGTGTGCCTCGTTTCACCGGTGTTTCATGTCTAGTAATTTATTAAGAAAAGGAAAGAACGTTATTGCGAAGTCTCATGTGGATTTTATTTGAGATCGTGATGTTCTTTAGGGAGAATTGCAGGGGAGAGAGTATCTCTTATGCACCCTAATCTAACCTTCTTGACTAATAATGAATATAAACATTATCAATTTCAAAAATTTCCTACTAGTCCCTCTTTGATAAAATACAGCAGTCCTAATTGCGGTCCTAATCAAATTACACGAGTAATTTTCCCAGCAACAATCTGTAACATCTGTAATCGATTTTCTGCACGATTTCTCGAGGAAATTTCAGAAGCATTTGATGGTAGGCGCCTCGCATTTCAAGAACGTTTAGCCACTGTCACGCAATTCATCTATTAAACGGAACGCCGAAGAAGCAGTACCTTCGCGATGTTGCTTTAAAGTTTCCTCATTAAGCAGCCTCTCGAAGGGCAGGGGAATGCAAGAGCAGCAAAAGAGGCAAGTTTTCCGGGATAGGAAAACGTAGGCAAATGTGCGGGAGCGATCGATATTTTCCCCGGTCTAATCGTTCTAACAATTCGAAGTTACGCAAGTCAGGAAGCACTCGAGCCGGCAAAGAAAATGCTCGCGCACTCGAGAATTTATCGAGAGAGCTCCAAGTCACGTCGAGAAGTGTGCAACGAGTTGTTCTTGATGGTTTTAAGAGCCGTCTCTCTTGACTCTTGGACGGTCTCGAGGATTTACGAATTAGTATGCACTTATGGGAATACATACCGCACAATTGCAACCACCGTAAATGCATCCTCGGCGAACAAACGGCCCTCGTGGTGACCCTACTTCACGTGCAGAGGAAAACAAACCGCAGTCCCCATTTCTACCGTACGATCTTTTAACGGGAATTATTTCGACCATAATGGCGTTAAATTGATGTATTACTTATTGTTTCTACCTCATCGCTCGAATAACAGTCTTTGTTAATCTGAAATTGATGTCGTTCAAAAATAAATTGATGTAAGATGACTAAAATATATCATAAGGACAGGAGGAGAATAATTCATTCATGAAGAATTATATTTGGTTTAAATAAAATAGCAGAAAGTATGCAACGAATATTACGAACTTCAAATCTAATTATTAAAGAATTAGTTCAAATATCGTATTTTCCAAGAATGAAATAATAACGCAAATTGAATAATACAAACGAGGAGCAATAAAGTATTCAACATTCGGTAGAGTGCTTGATATAAATACTATGAGGAATTATGGAGGTAGCTTTGGGTTAAAGGGTCATTGTACCGATAATAACTTTATACATTTGTAACAACGAACTCCAACGTCAAAGTTCTTTCGGGGCAGTTTTAAAATTACCCCGGGTAATCGGAGACGAAAAATCGACCGGGTTGAAGCGAAATAAATGCGGCTAATTGTTCATGCTCGTAGACGATGGACGGCGGAGATAAAAGTGGAACGAAAAGCTTGAACAGAACGAACAAACGAAAAAATAAAAAGAAGTTGAGCCGTATCTTCACGAAAGCATCTGCGTTTCCCGGCGATGGCCGACCGAATGAAGTGTATAAATGACGGACAATTTAATATTTTACCCCTTCGTGGCGCTGTTATCTCTGCGCATATTACGAAGAGGAGAGCCGGATGAGAACAGATAGGGTGACACAACGTTCGGTGTTCCGGTTACGAGACGACTATAAATACACAAGCAGAAGCGGCATAATATAATTATCTACGTGATATATAGCGCCACTCGTCCATTTCTTAGCGGTAGCATTTGTCATGCGAGGCAGATGACACAGACGATCTGTTAGCTTTATAGTTTACACGCTCAGGACACTTCGCTTTATGCGGCTACTAAAAAATTCTCGTACAAACATCCCGTCCTGTCAGATATTAACGAACCGAATATATTTTTGTACGTTGTTCGACGGAAGTTACCGAACATTTAGATACAATGTCTTCTTCGTATAAGGATTACTTACCTGGTACATTTAACATTTTTTTCGTATCATGAAATTCTTAAATTTTATTCTCTTACTTTCGAACCTTCGAGGACTTGAATTTTGAGGTTATGAAATTGCTAAATTCTCTGATTTTCAAGTTTTTATACTTTTAAACAAAATTTTCTAAAACTTAAAAAAATGATAAAATTGCTGAAAGACTATCGACATAACTTCGAAGTACTGTTATACAAAATTATAGTACGTTCGAGTATCTGGCGTCCCATCTCGACAATTTCTTCGCTCTTTAGCGAAAAACTGGCGTAACTCGAAATTGATTTTTAAATATAATTAGCGCGCCACGGCTAACGACACAATTGCTTTGTTATTAGTATCGTTATAAACGAATTACTGATTAAATCATAATCAGCGACACAGAGGAGCTCTCGGATGGAAAGTGTTCGTGGAAACCGGGCCGCTAATACACTCGTTCGTTTCGGTGTTTCAGTCATTACTTTTTAATTATCTCGATCGCGTTGCCGCGTACAAATAACATCGTTATACAAATTGAGAGGGAATACGTGGATTCGTGGCAGGACCAACGGGTCGCACGGGATGGAATGGGGATGCAAGTCGAGTAAATAAATTTGTCGAACGCTCGTCGCGCGACGCTCGTTATGGAAAGCATTCGAAGTATGCGGTTCAATGGGGCAAAAGGGGTTAGTGAACGAACGTACGATCAAGTGTAATGTAGGTCCTTAGTTACGGGGAAATATGGTGTGAGAGAAATCAGTTGCAAAATTATGTGTAGATATTTTAATTTCACTTTCTCAAATTTTCAAATCTTCCAACGTTAAATTATTCAAATAAAAAATGTTCAGGTTTACAAATTTTTAATTGTCCCGATTTAATCTTGAAATTTTTAATTTTTAAATTTCTTACCCTTTAAATTTAATAATTATTAGTTTTCAAATTTCCTAATTTCTCAACCCCTGAACTCTCACGTCTCCAAATTTCCATAACCCAAGTGTATGAACTTAAAGTATTAAGTGTCTAAACTTGAAATTCCAATATTCTATAACTTCTAGACCACAAAATTTACAGACTATAAATCACTGTATACATCGCCTTTCTCCATAAAATCCCACCGTGCTCAGTTTCGTAAACGGTCCACGTATGAATGTACCTTAAATCGTAGGAAGAATGAGCGTGACATGTTTTTTTTTTGCTCTTCAACATTCCTCTTCTTTTTTGCGCCGAGTACAAATTATCTGCTTTTAAATCGCGCAATTTTAACGAAGGCTTTCCTTTTTGTGTTTAACGATATACGAGCGTACCGTTCGTTCCTAATGCGACGGAATGTTTGCTTACGTGGCGCGTTGGCATTTTAAAGGGTACACTTCTCTTTGCGGAAACGAGCACTTTTTTTCCTCGGTGAACTCACGTTCCCTTAATCGAAAGCTGGAATTAATTATTTCATGTGCGAGGCGCCTCGTAACCGGCGTGATATCATCGAGAAAAGGAACTCCTTTGCGAACTGGAAATCGGGAAAACATGCGACCAAGTAGTTTTACATGAATTCCAATTACGACAACGTCTTTTAGTTTCAGAAATTCTTTAATGGGATTTATTTCTGATAATTTTAAGGAATTTTTAAACAGTTCTTTTGTCATCGTTTATTTACATTTTGTGAAGATTATGAGTTCGTTTGATTAATAAAATCATACTGTAATTTTAATTTTTGAAATAATATAGGTTTATATAAATTGTATGTATTTTTATTTTGATATTGTTTATTGATAATGTCTTAATTTATTAATGGGTATTTGACTAATGACTATATGATATATGAATAAGCAGTCATTTATCATTTTCGTAGAAAGTAATGTACTCTCTTGGTACAGAAATACTTTCCCACCCCGTCGCAGTAACTTCGAGCAATTAACTTTTTATCGCAGTTAGCAAAGTAAAGTCCTTCTCGTGACATTTGAATGTTTGCACATTTTAAACTTTACTAATTTTTCAGTTCGAACATTTGTAAGTTTGAGAATTCCAGGTTCATAAATTTTTAACAGTCAGAATTTGTAACATTGTAAATTTGTAAGTATGTACGAAAATTTTTCAAATTTAAGAGCTTAGAAATGTTCTTAATTTAAAAAACTTGGAAATGTTCTAAATTTTAAAAAGTTCGAAAATTTTCTAAATATTAGAAAGTTAAGAAATTTTCTAAATTTGAGAATTTCTTTATCATATATGTCCACGACGGCTAGTTCAATAGCGCCAGATCTGTCCATCACGGTCTTAGATTAACGTTAAATTATAATTAATCGACGCAAGAAGCTACACGAGGACTGATAATTGCTCGAATTCCACGGGATGACATCCGTGGAAATAATTGTTGGCGAAACGTCTCGGCTAACGAGCGAAGAGACTTCGTTTCTCCACGCAAACTTGCACACAAGCGTTGGCACACACACGTAGGTACATGCACACACAATGAGCACACATAGAGAAGCTCTTGTTCGCACGGAGACCCGAATCCTTTCATACATGCCCGGAGTTGACGGTTGGCCGCACGATCTACTCATTAGACGACGGCTCTTCCCTCTTCGTCTGTAATATTCATCAACCGTGGTGGGATATCCGTACTAACAAGGGACATCACCAAGGTGTCACACGCGGATTTTAATGAAATTGACATATGTTGTAGCTTCTTAAAAATCATTTGACACGTATTTTTTTATATCTGCGGACATCCATGTTGAGGGGGTGAAAATAGCCCTCAAAGTTGGGGGTTAAAAACACATTTTCTTTAATATCTCGGAAACTAGAGGGAGTAGGAAGGTAAATTTTTTTTTAAATTGTGTAGTTTTTAGTCAAGAATTTAGTTAGTGTCATAAATTTCAGGAGAAATTATTTATTTAAATAATATATTAAAAAAATGCACTTTTTTTTTCAATTTTTCACCCTAAATGCAGTTCGATTTTTTTGCAGCTTTGTATACTAAAAATATGGATCAAAATAGGGGATACGTATTTTTGGAATTTTTTGTTTATTACAATTTAGCAATAATTATTACATATACAATTTTCTCCTACTTTTTACGGAGAAGTAATTTGAGATTTGTTTTCGAAGATGGTCAGCCTTTTTTATGCGATAATTTGTTACGTTTTTAACAATTAGACAATATCAGATGTTTATTGTGCCATCGGTAGCCAGGGAAGATCTAACGGGCAGGTATGAATCCGCTGCGGTACCAGTCGTCGCTTTACGGAGCATAGGTTTCTTTGGCCAATGAAACTCTTTACGAAAATTATTTCAAAATATACTGTTGCAGGAAAGTGGGTATGAATAAGTATATGGTAATTGTATTATTGTTTCCCTTTTTGAACATTTGTAAAATTTATTTTTTATAAGTATGGATGTTAATACCATTAATGTTATAAACATTTTAATGAAAATATTTAACTCTAATAAGTAGGAAGTACACATAAATCGAAACAAAGTTAAACTGGCGCAAAGCATAACAGATGCAATCGACATGTATAAAGAATGCGCATATACGGATATAGAAATGCAACAAGAGGTTATATTTAATGGCTTGACGTATGCCTAATTCTTTCTTATTTTTGCGAATTAAGAGGAAATGGAACAACCTTTTATTTAAAAACCCGCCAATAATTTTTTGATCCGTGTGAACCAGAAAATACTGTTTTGCTTCTTGATTCATGGAAAAGATATAGCGAGAAGAAGTTATGATGATCAATCCCTAGGTAAGAAACAGTGTAAAAAACAGGAAATATTAAAAATAGCAAAAAATAGCCTACCGTTTGTTCAACCATTTAATGTTAATAGGTTTCGAAGTTGAAAAAATTTTATTCATAAAATTTCTAATCCTTTAGTTTTATTGAATTTAGATACAAATTTATTCACAAAAGACAATGTAATAAAAATTGATTAAGCTAAAGTTGAATGCTAGCTTCTGAAGATTATGCTGTATAGTGTGCACAATAATAAAATTCAATGAAGAAATTCATTATTAAAAGTCAAATAAATAAACTTATATCTTCGGCTAAAAGTTTCATTGACCATAGAAATCTATGTTCTGTATTACGATGACTGGTACTGCGGCGGACTTATACCTGTCCGCTGGACCTTCCCTGGCTACCGATGGAACAATAAACATCTGATATTATCCAATTGTTAAGGACGTGACAAATTATCGCATAAAAAGGGCTGACCCTCTTCGAAAACAGATCTCAACTCACTTCTCCGTAAAAAGTAGAAGAAAATTGTATATGTAATAATTATTGCTAAATTGCAATAAACAAAAAATTCCAAAAACACGTATCCCCTATTTTGATCTATATTTTTAGTATACAAAGCTGCAAAAAAATCAAACTGCATTTAGGGTGAAAAATTGAAAAAAAAGTGCAATTTTTTAATATATTATTTAAATAAATAATTTCTCCCGAAATTCTTGTCACTACCTAAATTCCTGACTAAAATCTACACAATTTAAAAAAAAATTCACCTTCCTACTCCCTCTAGTTTCCGAGATATTAAAGAAAATGTGTTTTTAACCCCCAACTTTGAGGGCTATTTTCACCCCCTCAACATGGATGTCCGCAGATATAAAAAAATACGTGTCAAATGATTTTTAAAAAGCTACAACATATGTCAATTTCATTAAAATCCGCGTGTGACACCTTGGTGATGTCCCTTGTAAGAGGAAACGAAGGAAAGCGGCAAAGCGTCGGATCGAGATTAAAAGGGAGATTTATCCCGAAGAAACGCCGGTTCGAATATCGTTCTCAGCTGCCTCTTAATTGTTCATGCAAATCGAGAAGTCTTCTACGCCCTTGCTGAAATTGGAATTTATTTCGATCCGGATCGAGTTAAATGCTGGCTGTGTCAGAAACGGTTTTTCATTTCGGAAGTTTAACCAGAAAATTAGAAGTTTGGACGGGGATTTTGGGAATTTGGGAAGTTCGGAAATTTTGGGATTCAGAAAGTTAGGAATCTGAGAGAATATGGGGATTAGGTAATTTGGGATTTAGGGACTTAAACTTTGGGAACCTGAGGAATCTGAAAAGTATGAGAATCAGAAATTGACGAATTAAGAATTTGTAAAGTGAGGAAATTTGAATCTGTAAGTTTGTAATTTAAGAAACAGTACCTAATCAGTTGGAAACTTAAGAATTTGAGGACTCGACAAAACTTGATAACTTCAGACAATTTCAGAATATTAATGTAATTAAAAAATCGTCGAATTTAAAAAACAGAAAATTTACAAATTCTGAAATCTTCGAAATTGCTAGACACATAATTCCACAGTAAGGTTCTAGATGGTCCACATATTCCCGAGAACTTTTACCCCAGACAGTGGTTACTGGTAGGCCATAATGGTTTAACGCGAATCTGGCGAGCGGTATCCAAACTCGGTGTACCATCAAGAAGGTCGGGTTCGAGGGAATCGACGAGTCTTCCGGTTGATGGGTAGAAATCGCGGGAGCAATGGCGGTGCAGCCAGTGGGAATTTATCGCTCGTCTACGTAGGAGGATGACAATTAGCCTAAAGCACCCTTGGAACCAGTGAGCGCCGTTTTAACGAGACCGTGCCGTTTACGAGTCAAGTTTGGAGTCGTGCCTTGGTTTTCGCACTTCTCCACCGAACTAATTAGATAAGGGTTTGCCCGCTTTGGGTGTCATTCGTTTTCTTCGGGTCTGCTTTCTTTGTTCTCGATGCTTGTCTGTGAACTTTCGCGAAATAAATTCCAGTTATTCCCTCGCTCGAGCACGCGCTTTGCTCCTCGAAACTTACATACCACTCGTTTAGAAATTCGTCGCTCATAGCGGAAGTTGAGTAAGACCTTTTATTCGCGCGACTTTGTTCTCCGTTTTTTATTTTAGGACTTAATTCGTGTGGAAAGTACCGATGTAAGTAGCAAGACAATCATTAAACAGAATGTTTACTTACTTTTATATTAGGGAATGCTTCAAATATGGGTCTGATTAGGAATCTAATTATCGATGAGGTTTATGGATGTACAGATATTTTTATTAATCTTGTCAATAGTCTCACTTGTATTTCTTCTTTCGTTACAGTGATTGTAATAATTGCGAATGGAGTTTGAGGAAATTTGTTATCGAATCTTTAATTAGTTAGCATAAATGTTCATTATTATTGAACCTCATTTTGAAACATTGTTTAACATACGTAACGTATCGATGCTGCTACAGTAAACCAATGAGTATATCATTTTAGTTATTTGAAATATGCAGCGGTAATTGCGCGACAAACATTAATTTGGTGAATATATTTGTCCTTTGGGTGTCCATTATGACAACGTAAATTGAACAATATTTTCATAATTTCACGTGAATTAAACTCCACTTATTAATACTATCAATTATTCACTGATTTGAAATTTGGAATTTGATACCGTTTCAAATTATTCAATGAAAATCTGTTCGAATTAATTTACTTCCGATGATTCAGAATTTTAATAGCAATTCAAAAAAAATATGATAGGACCATTTACCGTGCTCCTCATCTACATTCATTGCTCGATTTTAATAACGCATCCCATGATTTTTACAACTGAAGCGGTTAACCGGTTAAAATGTAAAAAGAATAGCAGTAATCGTGTCGAGTTTGCACCTTTTATGTCGAACGCGTTACGTTTGTATCTATTTAAATCGAAATACGGTCAGTTTCGCGCAGAAACACGTGTACGCGCGAAACAATGTAACGAGATAGCCTGCACGTGTATGTACGTTTGTTCTGCAGCTCGGTTACGGTAGCACCGATATACAGTTTCGATTATAGTATCTTGCCTGCTTCCTTCCTAACGAGGGTGCCTCGGCCGTCGACTAATCTCGACGTTCTCTTCCGCAGTTACACGTACCATTGACTCGCACGGAAAGCAAACCTACAGATTGCTTTTCATCGTTCCCTTTCCCTTTCTGCTCGCGTGCAACCATCTCGACAGTCCGTCTGCTCGCTCGTTCTCCGCCTGAAACTTTATTTAGAGGCTTCGCAAGCTTTTATTGCCAGAAACTTTCTTTCAAAATTTTTCGTATTTATTGGAATGTTAATGACATTAATTGAAAGTGTTGTTCAAATATTTAATAATATGTATTTTCTAAGTTTCAACTTTTAGAGATTCAAGCTTTAATTTTCAAATTTTTATAGTTGCAAGTTTTCAAATTTTTTCGTTTTCAATTTTTTTATTCTCCAATGTTACTACTCTTCAATCTTTCAACTCTACCACTCTTCAACTCTTCGAACCTTCAACTCTACAATTCTACAACTCTTCAACTTTTCTAATTTCATATTCTACAACTTTACAACTCTACAAATCTTCAACTTTTCACATCTGCAACTCTACAACTCTACAACTCTCCAAGTTTTCAAATCTCCAACCCTCCACTTCTTCGATTTCCCGATTCATCAATCAAAAGTGCAAGTATCTTCCAATGCATCGATTCATCGATTACTCTAATATATCGACCCATTCATCGATTCATTAGTTTATAAATTCCTAAATTTCTCTCTTCCTCAACTCTTCAATTTCCAAATTCTAAATTGCCAAAAATCCACAACTTCTCACATTCAAAAATGACTAAATACAGTATCAAAGTATCAAATTCTCAAACATCATTCACAAACATAAATTTAAAATCTGGAAATGAATCTCCACAATATCAAGAAACATCCTTCTATTATCGACATCGTGAATGACCGTTCCACGCTCGTTCCATTGATTTACGTTTCGTGTTTTCTTCCCCGATTCTCCACCCTTCGGCGCGTTAGTTGTTTTTCATAATAAATCACCGTTCATTTTCTCGTGTTTCCCTCGTTGTTCCATCTGCTCCTTCTTGTTCGACGTGCACTAGATTGCCCGGTGGCAGAACGATCAGGATCGACGGTTACGGTTAAGGTTAAAAGCTCGCTCGCGTCGTTCGTGTTGGCCGCTCGTCACGGAATCGAACGATTCGTTTCACCAGCTCTTCGAGTAACGCGATTTCCTCGCGTTGTTTCATCTCGGACAAGATTCTGAACCACGTTCGCAACGGTTTCGACACCGTAAATACGCGTGCACGTACGTGTCCCGCTGGCTGACGGTGCAACACGCTTTTTCACGCGTGATTTCCGTTCTCTCGATCGTTGGTCCGCTTTGACGGCTGTCGAGATCGAGATCGATCACGGGTGAAAGGCTTGTGTCCCGCTGACGATCGATCAATTCCTGGAAACAACGTAAACATTGGCGTAACTATCAAGGTAAAACACCAAATGTTTGGACATTTAAGATATGGGAAAAACATCAGAGTGGGACACCCTGTATAATATACGTATCATAAAATAGTATTTTGAGATTTTGTAAGGCTGTTATATCATGACGTGTTAAAGAACAATGATATCGCCATTGAAGTTACAATCGCCACTTTATTATATACCAGTGTATTAAGATGGCCCATTAGCGTTCGAGCGAGGGGCATTTTCAGGCCGTCGCCACTGGTTCCAAACCTACTTACGCCAATGGTGCAGAGATGGCGAACGTTGCCCCGTGGGCAAGCATATCTCCTAGGAAAGTAAAAAACGAAGCAGTGGGAATGGTATTAGTTTCTCACGTTCCTGATCGATACTCCTACGCGAATATTTATATAAAACGTGTAACGTTGCCGAAGCACCGCGGCGCGTCGGTTGCCTGTAAATATTTATCGTACACGACAGGATCTTTTATGGTTCCCGTAAGGAAACCTTGGAAATACGAAACGAGGTTCGCGACAAGGGTGAATAAGAATTCCCAGTGATTCGAGGCGTTCCTCACGGTTCCGGCTTCTGTCGCGAGCATAGGATATCGTAAATAGTCGATTGCTCGAGTAGCTTTCGGTATTCCGCTGCCTCATCCTGTGAAACCTAATCGAGACACGTATATATACCGCCAGGAATATAGGATACCATAAATATCTGGACCTGGCCAAGACAACGAGATACACACCCACGTGATGCTGCTGTACACTCGGGTGCAATGTACATTTTATTTGGACACATGCGTGCACTTGGGAATTTTTACATTCTTGAATTTTCATGTTTACAGCAGTTTTCATCCAGCAGGGATGCACACTGTTACTATATACACAAACACGCGAACATCGTATACAGAATTTTCTTTAAACCTCTGTATGTATATTTTAACCCATGTGTTCAGAAGCAGCATTTTAACTTAGTCGTAACTGCAGTTTCGTTAAATTTAAATCCAGATGCAAGCGACGTTTTTCCGTACGATGATGCTGTAATCATGTCTTTGTTTTCTTTGTAAGAAGCAGTCTTTCATACTTTTGATATTTGTATGTCAATCGATCATATGTGTACATTACCATCAGCAGTATCTCAACATACATAAACTTCAGGAACTTAGTCTAGATGTGAGGTGTCCTTTTCAACAATCCATAAAATTAAACAAATAGAACGGCTCTTGGTCGTTGCTTAAGAAACCAGATTTGCTGTTGACTGTACCAGCGATCTCTCAGCGTGGGCAGATGCAAACTTGCACGACACCGCTTACGAGGACGTACAAAACGACTGGACAAAAACGAGAAAGAAGGAACGACGAGGCAGACGGTAGAAGAAGAATAAGATGACAACAAGGAGGAGATAGAAGGAAGAGAACGATGATGCAAGATGGAGTCGGCGAGCATGCTGGACGAGCTTGTCTACATAAACGTCGCTCGTTTCTTCCTTCGCGCCCTCGTATACATGTCCCCGATTTTCTTAGCAGCTTCTGAGCGCACGTATGTCGTGTCGGTTACACGACCAAGTCGAGGGCGTGTATCTTCGGGCCAAGATGCGTGTGGCCATGCCACTATTCGCGTCTGGAATTCGAATCCGACCACGCAGCTGTCCGAATGTCGTTTCCTCGACTCGTTCAACAGATAGAGTAATTGCTGAGTTGGATTCATTCTTTCCCCTTCGAACGTGCCCATTTGTCGGGCAAAATTGACTCGGGAAGGCGATCTGTCAAAATAGTCGGACTTAAAGCTGTACTGGATCGATGGGTTGAAATTGTATATGGGAACCGATCTCGTGGTAGATTCGAAAAAGGGGATTTATGTGGAGAAGAATGAATTAAAATTTCTTCTAATGCAGTGTAATTTTTAGAAAAAAAATTGGAGTAGTTTTAAAGTATGATTCTAAATAAGTATGATATTAAAAATATTAAGTAGGTATCTTCTTATGAAATGCAATCAAACTTTTACTCGATTTGCTTTTCAGAGAAGAGAATATTCAGATGCCCAATATTTAAAAAAATGTGACAGTGTACTTGAAGCCACTTGAAGTCACAGAAATTGAAATTTAGGGAACTTGAAAATTTGAGAATATAAAATTTTCTTGATTTTTTTTGTGAAAGATGTACCACGATCACCAGTGCACCTTAGTAGGTATTAAACCGGACCCTTCACAAAGGTTAATAAATATTTTTACTTTAATACCTTGACGGCCATGTACTTTATGGAATTAATGGATCCTGTAGTCTTATATTTCTTTTTATATCAGGGAAGAGATTACTGAGAGGATTATGTTTGAAAGTTTTTAGAAGATACACTGCCGAACGTACTTACTAGCTATCTTTAAAGAAAAAAGCAATGTGGGGATCTTTTATGTACTAAACCATTCTTTTAGGGAAGCTTTTCTTGGCACTGTAACACAGTTACCAATTTGCAAATTGGTAATATATAATTTAGTGAATAAATATACGGAGCATGGTAGAAGTTCCGTATATCACGTGACAAGTTTGTTAAGTGTAAAGGACATCATCAACTATGATAAATCGACGAGTCACGTTAATAACTTAGTACACATGTAGCCCCTAAATGATAGATTCACAAGAGACCCAAGAAAAGAGTGAAGAGGACCTATCATTAGAGGTCGTTATGTCATTACAGAGCGTTGTTAAGTCACCGCATTAGTCTATAAAATAGCACCGCAATTAAATTCCTAATTTAACCCTTGCGTCAGGCACTTTGCTGGACACCCGTTAAAACCGCATTCCGAATGTTTAGTTACAAAACATAAATGGACACTAAGAAGTGAGAAATTTATAACGCTGGTACGATTTACAGGAACACAGAAAGCTATAAAAGGATATAAAATTGTATACCTGAGTAAGGGTTAAATTCGTGGCGGAGGGCGAGAGAGAAAACGCCATAAACTAACAAGGGACAAATTTACGATCGAACATCGTGTAAAATATTGAAGGAATAGCTGGAGAACGCGCGTTGATCAGAGAGTTAACGAGAATCCTCTTGTTGCTTATTTGTCAACGTTTGACGGAGGTTTTCCCGACACAAAACGAGCTCAGAAATAGAAATTTGACGCGTTTTACGACGGCGAATGTAACCCGTGAAATATGACATCGTTCCCGGCAGGATACAAGCATAACGAGAAAGATACGCTTTCCTGATTGTACCTCATCGCCTACAACATTCAGCTCCGAAGGGGGAGACCGTTTACGCGGGAGGACTTGCGCGTATTTCTCCCGTTCCTTCGCATTTTCCTCGCACGTTTCTTTCCATCTTGGCGAATCGTGGCTCGTACGTGTGACATGTCGGGACGCCTTCTCTGGAAATACGTGCGGATACGTTTTACTCCCGCACGACGAACCGACCACAAGGGTTACAGCTGCCATCATTCATCGTCATGCTCGATGCCATTTGGAACACTGAACCGACGGAAAATATACTGCCACCCTTGGCAGATGCACTTTCACAGGATTTTTACGATTCTCTGTTTGGCGTCCAACACGTGCCTTTTCATTTTTATCTCTTCATTGTGGCGCATCGGGGGATGTTCACATAGGAATCACTTACTCTACCACCCTTTTTTTTTCAAACCGAAAATTTTATCGATGGATTTCAATTTTTGTGTGTAAAAAGTTGGACAATTTTTTAATTACCAGTTTTTATTGATGCTTCTTGAATTTAGGAGTTGATGAATTTTAAGGTTTACAAGTTTAGGAATTTTCAAATATTTTTGCACGTAAAGGAAATTAGGGTGTTCTCGAGTTATGTTTTTAAGGCTGCAAATTTTTAAATAGACAGCTCAAAAATGTACACTTATAGAGCATATAAATGTAGACATTTTTAATATTTTATGTGCTACAATATAGGCAACGTTCATTTATAATAATTGAATATATGTGTACATGTTAAAAAATTTCCAAGTGGAGAAATCTAATTTGTACGACAAGTAAAATAAAATCGCCACGATTTTTCTCCCCAAAGAAAAAGTGAAAATTTTTACTTGCAAATCGGTACAAATTGATCGATCTAAAAGGTATACGTCCATTACATAGCACGTTGCGGTTCATTCACAAGAACAACTAGCTCTATCAAGAGTTGTACCGATCAAACCAGTTCTTGTAAGTACAGTGACTCAACGCTTAAAAGTCCTGAAGCAACTTGAGCTGTAAGAAGTCGTTCAAAAATTTAACCTGTTAAAGCCGAAGTTATCTTTTTAAGGCGTATAAAAGCTTTCTGATGTAGCGCTTAATGCAACTCATTAAAACTAATCGTTCCTGGCCTGAGTTTTCATAACTAGTCACTTCGTCGTACATTTTTATCAGATTAAATATTTTACTTTTTTGTAAACGTGCATGTTATACGCTTGAATTATATAGTTAGTTAATGAAGCTTATTAAGTCGGCCAGAATTTTCATAACCAGTTTGTTATATTTTCTTAATGAGGTTTTTATTGTATCCTCGTAGATATAGTTTGAAAATTCACTTAATTTTGCGTCAAATTTAAATTTTAATAATCAGTTGCTTTATCAGGAACAATTTCATTTATCTCATTACGAAATACTTGTGTTCAAATATTTCAAATTGAAAATATTCATATTGTTAAAAACTTAAAAGTTTGTCCAACAAAAATTACCAAAATATTCCACCATGTAAATTAATATTAGTTAACCAATATGGCATCACAGTTGACAGAACGTTATAATAACGTATTGTCATTAGGAATAATATAAGGTGTATATCACAGGAGCAATTTCTCGAGAAATCAACGCCAAAAAGTTGATCGCATTCGGAACTCGATAATTATAATGCAGGGGCCCAGTTTTTGGTCCCGTACACGACCCTAAACTCGAACCCGTTGCGAGGAATTCGTGTCACGTCGAGCTTCGCTTAGGAATTCATTGCGAGCACGAGGGATACAGCTGTCCGATCGCAGCCCTTCGCAATGCACCTCCACTACGGAACGCGGAAATTCGAGCTTACGCGAAGGAGAATCCGTACAGTTCGATACGCGTCCGGTTTATTGACTTCCGGTGACGTGGGAATATCTGCTACCCCCGTAATACTTGCTCGTTATCCCAAAATCAACTCCAACTATAAGTTTTTTTCCTTTTTTACGACAGGTGGGATAGCGTCACGAATTCTCGCAAGGGCGATTTTCAGGAATAGTTACAAGGAAATTTGGAAATCTTGAGAGGTTTAGAAAATTTGTAATACATATTTAGATAACTTAGGAAATTGAGAAAAATTGTGAACAATTTGAAGATGAGATAAATTTGGAAAATTTGAAGTATTTGAAGAATTTAAATGTTTGATAATTTGGAAAATTGGAAAAAATTCGAAGATGACCAAATTTGGAAAATTTTGAGTATTTGAGGAATTTGTGAGTCTAAGAGTTTTCAAATTTAACAATTTAGAAATTAGAAAATTTGAAACTAGAAATTAAAAATTTGGAAATCTATTTTAGAATTCGAATGAAAATATTTTCCATTAGCTTTCCTTTTCGACAGCTAATCCAAGATGATTATCATAAATAAATTTTACATCGGATAAGAAATATTTCAGCTCAATTAAACGCCATTAAAAATGGCCAAAAATTATTTAAGCGATTCGTGCATCGCGCACTCCACCGGTATAATAACGATCGAGGAAAAAGAGGTTGTAAAGCAAGTTGTACGCGAAAAATGATTAAAATTAATATCACGAACCACGGTAGCCAGTGTAACATAAGAGATTATTAAACTCGTAAATCTCGCAATTACGTTTAAATTGCAAAGATACCCGGCGGACTAAGGGTCGTAATAAACACTTGCGACAGTGAACCAGTGCTCGAGGAAGTATCGTTCTTTTAATGGAGATTAAAAAACAGAGAGAAAGCACATAGCTAACGAT
Organism: Megachile rotundata; assembly: GCF_050947335.1. Taxonomy (NCBI): domain Eukaryota; kingdom Metazoa; phylum Arthropoda; class Insecta; order Hymenoptera; family Megachilidae; genus Megachile; species Megachile rotundata. The sequence continues at coordinate 10,042,958 of NC_134983.1, forward strand.
AAAATTTCGAGGCTGTAATTTGTACGATTAAATCCGACGATTCGACAAAACATTTCTTCCGCTCGATAGAATAATGAATTTGCTCTTTGCGATCGTATATTTTAGCTGCCTCGATTATCCTCCATTTTGCTTGATTATCTTGTTCTTTCGGATGAGGAAAATAAGGGAATGGGTTTACATTATTTTTAAATGGAAAGTTTGTGTTAGACATTTTTAAATTTTCTATGATTCAAATTTTCAAAACTTCAGAATTCATCTGGTGTCACAAAGTTCAAATTTTTCGAATTTCTAATGACCCAGAGTTCAAATTTTCCAAATTTCTAAGATCTCAAATTTCTAAGGTCCTAAATTTCAAACTTCCCAAATTTCTAAAGTTCCAAATTTCTAATACCCCAAATTTCGAATTTCCCAAATTTCTAATACCCCAAATTTCTAATTTTCCAAACTCAACTAATGTTCTAATTCCCCAAATTTCCAGCTTCTGAAATCTCCAACACCTCAAATTCCCAACTTCCCAAACGTGCACTTACCCAACTCGTTTCCCCAAATTCCCAATATCCCAAATGTCCAACACCCCGAATCTCCAATTTCCTAAAATTAAAATTTGCATCCTCCACATAGCTAGATGTTCTATCGAAATTTCATTCGATCTCGCACGATCCGCGCTGTTAGCAAATGAAATTAGCATCGGAATATTCGTTTATTTTCGTCAAGAATTTCTATCGTCCGTAACGGTGAATTTCAATGATCGAACCCATCCGCGAAACTGCACGATTTGCTTGATAATTACGTTACTTTTGTTTTGTTCGCGGCTTCGACACCGTGTTCCCTTTGATTGCAATTAGTCGCTGCTACACAGCTACACGCCGCTTTTCTTGTTCTACTCTCGTCGAGTATGCAGCTTCGTTAAACGTAGTTCGAATCGCCGTATACAGGTGTTCGCGGAGCACGGTTATTAAGCGGTTCGTTAGCATCGGAAGCCCATTCAGATCGCCGCGATATCCGAACACGTTGCTAATTCAATTTACCAAGCGAACAGGCCTTCCCCGCGAATTCGAATTTGCTTCTAATCGATAACGTTCAACGTCGAATTATGTGACACGAAAACTGACACGACATATTGCAACCTGCCAAGGCACCAGACTTTCAGATACTTGTTACATTCGAAGATCGTATAATTTCTCTGTAAAATTCCTGTAAAATTTGTTTTGTCTGAGGATCTGTCTGCTCTGTGTACAGTAAATATTCTATATACGCAAATCTCTCGGGTCTGAAGTTCTGCGTACATTGCACAGGTTCTACATTGATTGATGTCTTGCCGAACGTAGAAAAGGACAGAAGAGAATAATAACACGGTCACTGTTTGCTTATATCGTAAAGGACATTTTTGCCTATATAGAACGATTACTGTAATAGGATCTTTAATATATGATCCACTCCAATGTCCGAAAATGTTCTTGGTACAAAATGTTTCTGATGTAAGTAACTTCAGAGAGAAGGCAACTCGGAATTATCTGGTGATGGTAGATTTCTTCTATGTGGACATGTGAGATATAAAGGTTAAGTGTTACTTTCAATAGAGCTCGTTACTCTCCACATAAATATCTATTTAGTCATTCATAATGAAGTGATCATGTTCAAAGTGAATTCAGATTTGCCCATATAGCAGTCAAATATTAGACAATAAATGAAAACATCGAAAACTAAAATTAAATTCCTACTACTATAAATAATCCTAGAATAAACCATTCAATTAATAATGCAGTGTACTGCAACTGGATACGAAGTTCGATAGACAAATTCAGCACTGAAATTTTAATTCCATTTAATTATTTATCCAGTATATTAGCACGGTGACCTGAACACAAAAGTGTCGTGAATACACCAGGCTAAATGTAGAGGTAGAAGTCGCGTAAAATTAATGGTTGCGTTCTGGGTTCAGGATATAGTTTCTCGTGGCAGGGGTCGACCTGGTCCCTCGATGATCATAGACAACCGAGCGTCGATGACGAAGGATTTTATGCTAATTCCATTTCGCGTCAAGCCCACCCGTTGCCACGGTCGAGCATTGTCCGTTAATAACCGTTCGACTGCGTGCTTTCTCGACCCCGTCGACCGCCTAACCCAGCGAAGAATATAATAATTATTTCGCGTGGACTTTCGAGAGAGAAAATTACCGTGTAGACGGACGATTCATTTCGCGTAAAGACAAAGATCAGTATAATGACGCGGCTTAAACGCGAATGGCGCTCGGATGTGGTTCTTGGAAACGCGTCTGGACCAAGCGCGAACTTCGTGTTTGTCATTTTGTTACTTCAGTTCTTGCAGTTTTAATATCGTGGGCGTGGTGAGTATTTGGGCATTGTACGATTAGAATATTACTTTGTAATTATATGGTTAATAATTTACGAATTTTAGAGGTTTGGGATTTGTTATCTTTGAGGTTATGTATGTAGAGATTTGGAGAACGACAAAAATTTGGGCTTAATAGGATTTCCAAATTTGCAAATTTTTTCCATCTGTCTTACTGAATGTTATCGATTTAAGAATATTGCAGTAAGACCTGTTATCGAGGAACAATAATTATAAATATTCAAACCACGTTACCGGATCAGTAGCGGTATTCAAAAGTAATAATTATTTCACGACGATAAGCCGAAGAAATGGCGAAACGGAGAGCCAACGAGATAAAAGATGAGCCGAGGTACAATGAAAGCGATAATATTAATGGAACGGCGTTCATTGAAATACCGCCGAGAGAAAGAAAACTTACTCCTCTTCTTTTCTTCTTCGGTTTGCCACGTGCTTTCTTCGCGGACGGCTTAATCCGTAATTCTATCTCATAGCTCCCAGTAGTTTTGCAATTTATCTCGAAGCTACAAATTCATCGTGGCTGTTTCTCCTTTTTTCGCCCGCGGAATTACCGTAATATCCGTGACTGACACGCGTATTTTTCATTGTATCACTCCAAATACACTTCGTTGTTCTCGATAAGTTCTTTCGCGACTGCGTTACGGTTTTAACATTTGTTGCACGTTCCCCGAGGGAGAGAAGAACAGAGACTCGGATAAAGCACGACTACGTAATATTTCGTGATGCCTATTTGTTCAGACGCGGTATAGTTTCCTTCGGTAATGTATGCACTTCCTCGTTCCCAGTTGTTGCTCAAATTGCTAATGATGTTACACCGTCATTTGTTGAGCTAAAGGGGTCGTGCCAGCGCACCAACTTGCTGTGCCGTTCGTTTCCTGTATCTCTCTGTTTTTCTGTCTCCATTTCCGCTCAGTTCATCATTTTTGCCAGCTCATTTCTGCTGCTTCCTCCGAATCCATTACCAAAACCCAAACTTAACCCTCTACTCTCTGACTACTCAATTTAAAATAAATATACCGTAGTTAAATCTACAATGTGATACATAAGCACAATCAGACAATAATAACTAATTATTGATTAATAATAAAGAAATAATAACTTCAAGAGTATTTAACATTTTCAACTAGTAAGATCTCACGTTTCTTCAAATTTTGATTTAATACATATAATCTTAACACAAAATAAGCCCGGTACCTTTTTCATAATCCCAGAATACACGAAAACATTCGCAGCATCTGTTTGTTTGTGAACGGAAAGTATCGCGTCTCACGGTATCATAGTCTCGGTGCAAAAGGAGCTTATCATAGCAGTTTCTCTTTTTCCTGGCACGTTCGTTGCCCAAAGTTCCGCACGCTTCCCCAGCGGGCAGAGACGAGAAACCGACGGTTAACCACCGGCGACACCGTCACAACCACCGAGTTAGAGAGTAGCGTGTGTACGAACATTTTCGGTGTCTGTGTTGGATGGTGGTGGTGTTGGTGTTGGTAAAGGTGGTAGCGGTGGTCGGTTCGTGGCGCGTCGTTAAAGCATCCTCCTCCGGTGTAGAACGTCGGATCCGAGGGCAAGGCGCACGATTTAAATTTAAATAAGCGCGACGAAGCTGCGATAAAATATAATTAAGTTGGCCACGCCACGCCACGCCGCCTCGCGTCCGGACGTGGCGTTGAAGAGGCGGGGATGGATAGTGGTACACAGAGGCCGTGGGAGTAACGACGAGAGAACAGGGAAACGAAGAAGGACGGGGGAAACGAGGGTATAAGAATGAAAGGGCAAGAAGAGCTTTCGAGAAAGGGAGGTCGTCACGACGACGAGCTACGCTTTCCATATACAGGGTGTCTTCGCACAGATGCTATAAAAATCCTAACCAAAATTCAAGGAAAAATAAGATTCTGAGGAAATTGTATACTCTATGAAATACGGAGGAACTTTAGATAACTCATCCTAGGAAGACTCTAACGAAATTAAAGTCAGATCTCAAGAAAGTCTTTGATTAATTCTGGATGAACCTACTATGTTTTCAAGATAAGCTATTGTTAGATTAAAAACTACTGTTAGAGTGATTTAGAGCGAGAAGTTTCTAGATACAATCTGTGAAAATTTCAAGGTAATCCTAATATCGTAAAGACACCTAGAAAAATCCTATTAAGTATCATCACAAGAGTGCCCACCTGTAGTATCACTCCACTATTTCGATGATACATCTAATAGCAACAAGAAAGGATGTACATTGTATTTCTAAGTGAAAATACAAACAGATGTCTAGATTGAAGTCACTTGTATTCTTGTGATACTATAATGCGAAGGGTCACCCGATATTATGCGTATATTACGGCCAGAGCAAACGCAGGACCCAGGATATCACGTGGCAACTTAACTTGACGGACTTAATGACCGGATGTAATGGGCGCGGTCGCAGGGAAAAAGGAACGTAATTAAGAGTGGCAAGGATCTTGGTTGCCGGTTACCAGGAGCCCAGATTTATGTTACGCAGTTATTCCCTGCGAAATCCTACCATTCTGATGGGACGAAGAATTTCATTCCCGTAAACGCGAAGGATAAGCCCAGGCTCGGGACGCTTAACGATTTGTCCTGAGGAATGTTACTGTTTCCCCGTTATTCTTTCTTACTTACCCTTTAGATTCGTTCCCCATTTATTTATACGTTACATTTTCTTCGCCCCTGTACACCTCCATGGAAGCTCTTAGTTGAAAAGAAGTTTGACTTTCAAATATTCAAATTTTATATTCTTGAATTTCTCAATTTTCAAAGTTTAAGTTCATGAAGTTGCCTCATGTTCAAATTTCATATTCGCAAATTATGTATCTAATTTCCTTTCTTAAAATATTTCTGAACGTCCTCTTATGAGTGTACGTAGTTTTTCTTCACTTTTCGTGAATGCTCCCAAAAGTAGTGGACCGTTTCCACCCTAATTCAAAGTAAAAAGCTGCGTACCATGCAAGTGTACACGAGTCAAAAGTGGCGTCACTTCCGTAGAACACCGCCGCAGGTGGCAAGTAGTATGTGCTTGTAAGTTGTAACTTCCCCCGTAGCGTTTGGACGAGGAGCACACTATCCTTCTGGAGACTCCAGACGATGTCCCGACGATTTATAGCTCGCGGTAAATGCGGCGTACAAGCGTACGCGAACCCTTAGATTTATTGTTCTTCTCCAGGGAGCTCAGGTATCTTATTAAACGGTTGACTTTCACGCCACAGAGAACCCACCCGAACCCACGAGCATACCTAACAGTATTCCTTTATTTTTATCTCCCCATTTTTCCCCGTCCTCGTCTTCCGGAATGGCTCTCGAACGTCTGGTTCCGGCGCCTCGATAAGCGACTAACTTTTATTTTTCACGGCTTATTGGACGAAATTCGGATCGAAAGCGATTTCATCAAAACGGACGACGAGAAACGCGGTAGTCCGTTGATCCGAACGGCATCGAAGCGTTATGTGCGGATGGTGCTCGACATTTCTCATCGTAATGTGATTTATGGGACATTTTTAACTCCCACGAGGCAACGTTGGTTCACGGCTACTGAACTGACGTTATTGCGTCCCTCGTACGCTCTACCGATCATTGTTGGCGATTTTTTTTATCAGCCTCGCGCGTATACACGCGTCATCGACCGACCTCTCGCCCATAGTTCACACCCGAAACTAATTACGGACCCGAGAAATGTCTGGACTATTTATTGCACTTAACCAGTCGGCCGTGGCTCGTTAGAATCGGCCGAAACGATACTCCCACGCGTGATTTACCGACCTCGTTGCGCGTTCGCTTGTCATTGCACACGCATCGACCCCTCGTTATTTCTGTTGCTCGATTCGATTCGCTGGAAAGCGCTGTTTAGCTACGTACTTTATTGAACTTCTTGAAGGGTTTCGCTGTTGTAGGCTTTCTCGAACTTTTGTGGGTCGAATGGTTTTCGAAATTCTGGAGGTCCGAATCAAAATTATTGGGTCCCACGCTTTGGGACCTGTGACACATAGTGACTCATACATTTGTTCATGTAATTCTCCGTTCCAAGAAAGATGATATCACATTTCTCCTCCGAATGCAAAAGATCAAAGTTTTTTGTACAATTTAATAACTCCCGAAGCATATCATCAAACCGATAAAACATACGCAATAAGCAATATGTATACATACGCAATAATCGCGAGCATGGACCACCCACGCCAAACACACAGCCGTTCACGCGCGTATTTCACGCGTACGCACGAAAACACGGAGGGTAGAAATTTTATGCTGAAACGTTCGTGCGTGAGAGAATTATCGTGCATCCCGTACGATTTATCGGTTATTACAAATACACCCACGCACCTTGTACGCGTTCGGCTTTCGAAACTTTCGAGAAATCCAGACACGTCACGGTTAATTCCAGCCCGGAGATCTACTCCGTCCCGGTCTGGAACGGTCCAGCGCACGAAATCACGGCATTTACGATCGACGTAAAGACTAGAGAGGGACGATCAACGATAAAACTATGAAAAAGTACACGCCACGGAATTACGAAAGATGACGAAGGACAAAAGCAAGTAAACGCTAAAAGAACGAGAGAGAGATGTCGAAATACCTAGGCAGGCAGGATTAGGACCAACAGATCGGGGAATTTAGATTAGCTCTATCTAAATTCGGGCCACGGAGCGTTTCCGTAGAAAGCCGAGATTAAACGAGATTTAACTTAATTTAACGCCGGAGAAACCCCGTCCAAATGCTGGGCCGAAAATATCGGTGGCGAAACTCGAAACTGGTCGACCGAAATCCTGTCTGTGACTCCAGAGACATTCCATGCTTGTTCGAGTCGTAATAACGATTTTTCTCTTGGATATTAAGTGGCGATTCGTCATATACGAGATTATCGTAAACACGTTCACGAAGTTGGCACGGAAGACTGTTTTTTATGATCGTGTTTTATGTAATATTTAGATTTGGAACGATGAGTGTTCTGTCGGTGAGGGAAGGGATTTAGAAGGCAATTGGGAGCGCTGTTAATCATATTCAAATTTCCAAGGTATTAATTTTTATGGAAAAAATATTTATAAGATTCTTAAACTCCTAAACTTTAAGATCTTGAAATTGTAAAATTTCTTCAAATCTCTAAATTTACAAATCTCCAAATTCCCAAATTCCTAAGACCCAAAATTCCCCAAATTCTCAAATCCTCAAATACCCAAAACCCCAAACACACAATCCCCTAATTCCAAAATTCCACTCCCACATTCCCCGCTAAAATATTACCCGCTTAACTTTCCTCCCATGTGATTCTGCAAAATTATCCTATACAGTAGAATGTTGTTTCTAGCGTCGACGGTTTATTTAATGTTCCAACAAACCTACGCATAGCGTGTTTTGACAACGCGCGAGGGAAACATAATACAGAGGCTAGTTGGGGACACTGTTAATCCTATTCAAATTCACGGCGTCCAGCTACGTCGTTTACGTCGTCGGGAAGACGAGACGACGTAAAGGAAGAAGGGTTCCGGTGACTTCCAAGGTTTCACCTGACCCTTGGTCCTCCAGGCGTTCCTTTACGATTTTGCTTTACGAGCCGAGCCGAGTGCCGGCTCGTAGCCCGTCTTTGACGCCCGTAAAACCATAGCAAACCTTCCCTCGGATCCAAGATGCAATGTCCGTGCGTGTGTAACGTTATTTACGACAGGATGTAATGAAACGTCGGTTAATAATGAGCCCTTCGACGCGAAACTCTTATGAAAATATCGCGATAGATCGTTAGATTTAATGATCCTCCGAGAAGAATCGTTTGCACGAACTTGCACGTACAGAATGTCTTTTTAACGGCAAACGGTGAGATATCTCACGAGACTGCAAGATCTTGGACCATCGATTTAATCGAAACTGTACATCGATTTTGTCATTCATGATAACGTAGATGATCAATGGTTTTTTATGATGATGAAATGTAATTTTGAACTGCTTTAAAAGTACTGCTATAATCATGTGTAAGACTCGCTGTAGAGCAGAGTTCCCTTAGTTCGCTGTAGAACAAATTCATTCATTTGTTTCTTTCAGTTAACTGTGTTTCATGTTGTACAATGAATTTTAAATAAAATGTCTTCTTTTCTTGGTAACTGTTACGTAAAAGATGGTGGAGCACTGAACACAGTATTTTTTTTAAAAGATACCTCAATCATAAAATATGTCTTCTATTCCACCAAGAGACTGTTTATGCATAACGAAAGGATTTCTACTCTGTATACATGAAGTAAATAGTAATAATTCCAAAATAGTGTAAATATAAATTGATTACGTATCTTGTGGATACTTTCTCCTGAGATATTTTCCGTATTCCGTTAAAAGGAACACTTTGTACGTAATAGTATCCAGATATATGTAGAGCGTGCACACGCACGTGAATCGACCGATGGATTAAAGCGATGACCCAGCTGCCTAACGGGGCAGAACGAAGCTATTGTCTCTTTTTCTACTAAATCTGCTGGACCGGTGTTTCTTCTCAGATCGTTTGGTGCCCGAGCACACGATTGCAATGGATTGGAAGCGCACTCGAAACGAAACGAATGCGTGCTAGCATTCGTTCAATTACAAAGTGGACCAGCTATAACTTGATAAATGGCAATTGGAAGAGCGATCGATCCGGTATTTAATTTACCGCCTCGTTGTCGCGCCGGTCTACGTGTCGGATGACCGGGATCGACGCGAACATTGCCGTGAATAAAAGTTTCAAACGACCGTTTCCTCGGATTAGATCGCGACTCGATTTCAGCATACCGGATACCCCGAAGGAAAACAGAATAAATCTGATACATCCTCCGCTCTCGCTTCTACTCGTCCCACCTTCGCCGTATATTAACGGTCTTCCCCTTCTGACACTCGAAAAATAAGCTACTCCAAAAATTTGTAACTGTTTAGAAATTTTCTGCTTACGAAATTTGTACTTGGGATGTATTTAGAATTGTGTATTTTGGGATGTTGGCATTTCGAGATTTTACAGTTTGAGTAATAAAATTTGTGGGGTCTTGAAGTTTAAGATTCAAACTCAGCACCTTTGAAACTCCTGATTTTTTAAACCAAGAACAAAACCTCCCCTAAACTCCCAAAACAATCATAACTTTGCAACCAAATATCAATAGGTAATCTTATCTTCAGAAACACTTTAAAGTCAATTTCTATTCGAATGAACCCAGGGTTCCCGATTCAGTTCCCCCTCTCGTATTTTGCTTTCCCCGTAGCGAAGCTTGATCACCCTCTAAGAGCTGAAAGCGAAGTGTGGGCGATCGTGGGTGGTGTTTAGACACGTCGTCGGTAATTACTCTCGAAGTCGCGGAAGACTCTATCGGGCAGAGTGTAGAATTACCCGTGAGCGAAGGGGAAAGGATCATAGGTAGAATTCGTAATGACGGAGGCGGAGAAAAACGCGGGACGCATTTGCATACCGCTAGGACGTGTTCCATGCATATCCGAAGCCAGCGAATCCGTCACGTCGCGCGAACTACTTTTCTTACTTTGCAGTTTATAAAAAGGTGCTCTCAAGACGGGGAGAAAAGAAAGCTTAAGCCGGTAATTTTCGGATCGCAATTATGCCACAGGTTCTTAAAACCTGAACTTTTGTCATTCTTTTGAGATATCGTAATATGTAGCATGGATAGATCCAAGAATAAGCGATGATCATGCGACAAAGATGACCGTAAAAAAGGGGGGAAAGTTTGTAAGATATAGAGGTTACCTATACTTTTTATTCTCTCGAGCGAAACAAGTATCGATGTTCGCGGCATCGTATTTCGCGGAGAAATTTTATTTTTCTCCGGTGCTTCCATCGATGAAGTCGCGTGCTCTAGATTTTAAAGCACCGCAGTGAAATCGGTCGTTTCGCGCAAACTGTTTGATCGCACGACGGTTGTTACCTCACCCGGAAGGATTACATCCACGAATGTTGTTCAGATATTGAACGAGCAGGTGAGACGGTCGTTCGGAGTTCAACGACGGTCGTAGAGACCTCTCGGGCCAACCACTCTGAAAGTTGCCAGGATTCCCGATATTTAGGGGTGGATGTGAAGCGATTCTAACGTTTCCGTGCTCATTAGGTGCATACGCACTTAGGTGCTTCGGAATCGATCTTCTCTTAACCCACTTGCTTCTTTCTTTAATTAAACAATTCTGTGTACCCGTTGCGATAATTAAGCGAAATTGGGATGGGCCCGTAAAATTGTGTAACTACGATAAATCTCAAAATGATAGATAAATCTGAAACTCTTTGTTCAAAGGTAACTTGCGTTAGGTATCTTTTAAAATATTTCTAAAACGTTTCGATAAAGAATGTACTATTTCTAGTACACATAATACCTAATAATTAAATTATATAATTAAGTTTGTAACACGTATTAAGAGACATGTGACTAATTCATGAACATAAAAGGAAATAAATCTTATAATTAATTCACAAGAATAATTTACAACGTATATATAAAGAACAATCGATAACAAACTGTGTTAATATTCAAAACGTTGTGTAATTTATTAAAGCAACAAAACGAACGTAACAAATATGTTGCATGAATCAAATATGACTGCCACATGCAAACAGATAGAAACAAGAATATCCTCCGGCACAGAGGATTTCTATTTGTCGCGTCGAAAAATATAACGCGAAACACCAGACGGATTAAGTTTACGAAACGGCGTAAAATTTCTCTGTCACGAGTTTAGGTGGATTGGTCGATGTTTGCAGATTCGCGAAAGCCGCTTTCGTCCGTTAACTACAGGCAAACGTAATTCATAATTACAAGCACCACCGCAGACACGTTGAACGAGCTCCGTTCGCGGTCAATATATGCTAATGCGTGCCATTAATACGTGCCCGAAGTTTGTGTATAGACATCGTCTCATGGAAAACGAAGGGTGTAAATTGTATAAGGGCTGTAGTGCACGAGCCAAAGCGCGCTTGACCGATTAAAACCGAATTCGATCGATATTACCAAGTCTGACTAAACATTTAATCTTACATATTAGTTTAGGATATTTTCTGAAATTCTGCACTTTAGAAATTATGTAGATTTGTCGAACATGTGTTCGGGAATATAAGTATGTAGGTACTTAGAAAAGATATTTTAGGAAAAGACAGACACATAGATTTTTCATAATTTCAATATAAACACTGATAGCATATTTTTTGAAATTCTGTATTTCAGAAATTATGTAGATTTATTGTCAAACATGTACTCAGGAATATAAGTATATAGATATTTAGAAAATATGTAGTTTCAGCAAAAAAGATACACAGAATTGTATAGAGGACAATGTTTCTATTCAAACTTACAATTAGTAAAGACTAATAAAGAGTACTAGAGTAGAGAGTATTAGAAGTAATAGTTTTGTAAAGCATTTTGCAAGTTAAAAGTGGTGAAAGAAAAATTCACAATTCATTGTCACGTGAGAACGAGCCTTTACTGCGGACGAAGGAATTAATAAAGCAGTCGGAAATCGCGTTCCACATTTTATCAGATCTGTTGCGTGTAGAACGTTCGTGCAATAATACATTCGTCACTTAACAGAGATATTTATCGTGAGATTAATTATTAATACCGCGATGTCCTTGAATAATGAATGTTCTATTTTCGCGGTGGAAGTATTAATATCGAAACCGTGTACCTTTAACCGCGTCCATGATTTATTATTAATATCGAATCATTTTTTCGCCGACTCATTTTGTAACGTTACTTGCGCATTAAAACTTGGGAAAGAAAGTTCGACGGTTCTGGGTCAATTGGTGCTAAAGGTAAAGGGACGAAAAGCTGGCTCTCGGGGCTACGGTAACTCGCTAACGTTCGACTTTCGTTGCATCATCGTTAACCAAGAAACGTGGTAACATTGATTGCTTTTTGTGAGCGATGGAAACGAGCACGAGACGATGAGTTCGCTATTTTTTCGATACTCGATAACGTCAAGCGCACCGTGTGCACGTGCCTTTGCATATTTACTAGGTCCCCGTCGCGAGTAAACACGGTTTCCAAAGCAATTTGAACGCGACAAATGAACGGGTTATCTTAAGCTGAAGGATCACTTCTTTTTATATAATATCGATTCGCGAAAAAAAACTGTCGAACGTTGCCTCGTTCGTGATACCAAGATTTAAAAAAAAAATAAGCAGAAAATATCAAAAATTCAGATTTATAGATTCTTCAATTCCGAAGTGCCCAAACCTCCAACGTTCCTACATTCTAAAATTCTTCAAATCTTCCCCGATACAAAATTCTCTAAATTTCTAAGTTCCTGAAATTCATAAATTTCCATACAAAAATCCGAACTACCCAACCTATAGGTCCGGTCAGACTGCAACGAGCATATTTCCCTATTTCTCAGGATTACATCGATACCACACACAGCCACCTTGCATGAATTTGTTTGCTCTGCGAATCAGACATGGTCCGTATTACGAAGTCAGCGGAGAGATCGTTTCGTTCGACAAGAGGCCTCTTGATCGTCTTAGGCCGTCTAACGATGTCGAACGAATCCACGTTGATTACCGAAACCATTTGCAAATATTGAACAGCTCTAGTTTCGCTGTTGGATGGCAGATATTGTTCCGCCTCCGGTTTAACGAAAGCACAGAATTTTGTCCTCTTTCGAGACTCGCCATTTTTTCCGAAAACCGCGATGGTTGACGGTTGAATGGGCGGATGCATCGTTAGGATATTTTGTGTTTGACAAGCGGCATTGTGCGAGGTTTATGTTAACAACGGCGACCTCCCGTACATGACTCTGTTCTCGGATTGCTAAGTAATTTGCCACGATCCCTCGTTATTTCAAGGTTCCGTGCTTGTGATTATAGACAAACTGTAATAACGACAATTATGTCATTTCGACGGAATTCGACCGCCTGCGGCGACCTGGAACAATGCCTTCGTTATCCGTAGGGATTCGGTACCTGTCTGCTTCCCGCGGGCACTCCGAATCTACGATTACTTTATTTTCCAAATTTTCCCTCGAGTATCGACCCGCGCGAAATTGCACAGTTTCGTACGTTGTTTGTTCATTTTCTTCTGACATTTATCACGCGTTCCATAAATTTCTACTAATTTAATTTCTACCAAATTGTGTTTGTATTTCTAACGAATGCTTTTATTTGTTTCAGGTAAGTGGGACCGTTTTAACTGTGCGGCGAAAAATCAGCGACAAGGTATTTTATTCGAAATGGTTTCGATGCGGAGAGACTGTACGATTTTGGGATTTAAGAATTTCATACTTTTTAAGAATTTAAAAATTTCATACATCAAAAATTTTATAGTTTGGAAAATACAGCAGATTCGCAGCAGTAAAATAGTAATAATGGAACACGTAAAGTACTCGATACATAAGCATCACCTCACCATGGTTCCCCTTTATCACATACTTATATGGTTTTCCCAAGACAAAAGCAGTCGAAATTCTTCTCAACACTCACTTATTCTCAGCTAAAGGAATCCTACCTGACCTTTATGTCAGTTCATTTGCTGTCCGTACACACGATTCGCGGCAAAACACGCAACGGGCCAATCGGCTAGCTGTGCACACAAGAGTCTGGCGTGCATCAATTTACGGTGGAATGTCCGCTTACGGTTTTATCAATATGCAACCTTCGACCGATCGAATGGGAACTATTTACCGTACGGATTCGTTACCCACGCTGCACGTTTCTATGTACTTGTTACACGATATCTTCTCATCTTCCCTCTGCTTGTTCCTCTTATCGTACTGTCTCCGATCAATTCCCGCGAATTCTTCTGCGTTATCCTCGTATTTTATCGGGTATTAGATGTACGATGGTCGTTTAAGCATCCGAGTTTAATTATCTAATGAATGAAAAAATTCGCAGCGGCGGAAAGCTTTTAATCACCGAAAAACGATCCGATGCGTTGCGAGCGGAAGTACGAGCGTACAATTTAATCACTTAAAACGAGATTCCACGAGGTCGCGCGACGACCTAGTGCCTCGGTCCGTTTTAATTACGACTCGTTGCGACGCGCGAAAGAGACACGCGAGTAATTACGCGCCCGCTCGAATGAACTTCGCGATATCGAGAATATTCGGTCGAAAATGGGAGCGCAACAGAGAGACGGGGGTGGAGAGTCGTGTAACGTCGCGGGGAAAATGGTATCACCGTGTCAATCGTGGCGGAAAAACGTCGGTGAAAATGAAGCGGAACGAGAGAGAGAAACGCGATTTCAGCGAGATGAATTAGTAGCGAGGGAGTGGGTTTCCGAAAGGTTCCTTGGCTGGCAAGTGGAATCAAAACACGAGCTCGCAAATGGCAGGCTGTCATTAAAAGGAACGTTAGCTGCGTCGTTTCGGTGTCAGCCCCGAGAATCGACCGGTTCGCGTTCTGTCCCGTTCGCGCCTCGTCGGGATTCCGTTCGTGACTTTCAGTGTTGACAGAGAGGTATTTTAAACCGAGTATCCCGTGGGATCCGAATTATTCTCGGCTCGACTGACTTTATATGACACAGATTCCAGGTGCGACATCGGATCAACGAACGCTCGTCGAGCGTATTTTCTCTTTGATATTAGCGCCCGTAGGTCGCTCGTTCTATAAATGCTCGATCAATGCGGATATAGATTATTATTACTACTATCGTCACTAGGTACAAATAGTCGTTGCCTGAAAACGAATCGAGTGCATTATGTACAAGCTTAAATTCCGTAATCTCCTCGTATACGTATACATAAATTCCTGCAATTCCATATCGTTTTTACATAAATTCCTTCCATTTTTATATTCCTAGATCCCTATACGTGAACGCTTGTATGTACATATGCATAAATAATTAGGTTTCAATGTTTCTAGATTGTAATACATTTACATTCCTAGATTTTAACATCTATGTATTCTAACAACCTAAAATCGCAAAATACAAATAGCTCAATAGATCATAACCACCCTAAATTCCAATCACACCAGAACCCAACATGTAGAATAATAAAATAATACATACCTTTATCAAGAACTACTAACTTTACTAAAGCCAGATGTCTGCTTTGAACAAAGTCAATTTTACAGAACAGAATAAAAGTCACTAAATCAAAAGATTACTAGGATAATCAGTCCACAAGAACCAGAACATAAATAAATCTTTGTTCTCGAATTCCAATATTTGGAACAGCTACCGGTCATAAACCATAACTGGGAACGATCAAATGGATCATACGTTTACGTAAACGTTCTTTATTGCTTTCAGTAGCTGAATCCATCGCTATAATAACTTTTATCGGCTAAGGAACGACTTTACGTACCTCGAAGTCGTTCATCGCACATAGGTACTTAATCGATAATCCGACGCTAAGGAGAAAATTACCAGAATAAACATCCAAGCGTTATACTGCCACTGTCATTATCGAGCGCGATTAATCGCGATAATCGTCAGCTGTTCGATCGCCATCCCCTAACGTGTACTTATGAAATTTCAGCAATTTAGAAGATTGTTCAGAATTAAGTAGATTACGTGATGGCTTATGAAGCAAGAAATTTTACTAGGTAGCAATACCTAAAGGAACTATCAATTGGCCTTTCCATTAGTCGCGTTAATATTTAGCGAGAGCATAACGCTTTGTTTCGAACGGTTAAACTGTCTTAACGCCTCTCGACGGAAATTAATAACGGGTCCCTAGGGAATGAAACCATTAACGATGAGAACCTGCCGCTACCGTGGAGTAATCGGGTAACTGCGAGAGCTTGTAACGACGTTATAATCTCCGATGCAGACGAAAAAATATGACGTATCGCGAAAATTGATTGATGTTTGAGTATCGGGTGTAATCTGGAGATCTTTCATTTCTCTCTTGTTAAAAATAAAATAAAAGTTACTTCTTCAAATTTCCTCTTTTTCCACAATTTAACCTCACATATGATTCATACACACATATGTATTTATGATCTCATACGCCCACATATGATCGGATCGTTTGAAAGCGTAACGTCGTTCCCTCATGGTGAATCGCGAGGGCAAATAAAAACACATTTTCACAGATTAATATCCTCGTGGTTCATTCGATGATAGCCGGCGAGCATGTTCACGAGCGCACGACACGACGTAGACGCGTCGACAGCGTGCCAGACCGTGAGCGCATTTATCTCTGCGCGAAAGAATCCGAGAGAAGAGCGTGGCATCGGGGATGACGCGTGGCTAATTACGGCGTCAAGAAGCTTAATTAGTCAACGAATCCAACCGACGGAAACTTGAATCCTTTGTGCGGTCGAGCGTACGTAGAAACGTACTGCGGTGACGAGCGTCGCGACGTTAGAACGTCGCTCTACAAAGTCGGAATGAACCATTTTTTACTGAATATTTACTGATAATTAAGGATATCGACCATGTTCTATATCAAATAGCAAAATTTTTAATTCCTTAAAAAAAGAACTGTATTATTGACCTAACCTTATTGACAACTTCAGAATTACTCATTGATTACTTCTGGAAGTATTACAAGAATATTCAATTTACACTATTCAGACGTCTGTGTTGTTAAATGACAACCTGTGATATAATACCGTAATTCATAAAACGTTCCTATAACGACATTGCAATCGAGCGAAATGAGAAATTGATTTCGTTGCACAAAGAACGGCAGTTCTGTTATTTTAAACGCGAACCTCGAACGCGTCGGTATTTCATTATGCAGAAGAATGAAATTCCCTGCGCCGGTTAATATCTCCGCAATACTCTCTTCATTCCCTGAAACGAATATCCTGGTACAAAAAAATTAGAGCCAACTTCTATTGTTCGCTCAACAAGTAGAAACCCACAAGTCGCACAATCATATCCAACTAGAGGGTTAAACGTAACCAGCGTGGTTTCGCCAAACCCCCAGGTCGAACGATGAATTTATGTTCCCCAGGAAACGATCAAACTGATAAGGCGTTTTCGTGCAGAAGCTATATCACGGATCATAATTCAAGCTATCGAAGGACTGGGTCGCGAGTCACCCTCGGTCAATGCGTTCATCGATCAAACCTTGCTCGAAAAAAACGGGTAGCCGCACCCTATAGACCAGTACGATACAACGCAGTGCTCACGTATACCGCTTTCGTGTTGGCCAGTGAGTGGACGATTAATTACAGGGTTCTCTTAATTGCTCGTTTAATTAAGAATATCGCCGAGGACGTGACCGAGGCGTCACGCGACATTCGTAACAAATAGGGAGGTGCTAGGATCAGATATTTCGAGATCGGGTCGGGAAACGGACTCGGATGGTAGATAAAGAGGGAAAGAACGGATGGGGAAGTTTCCTTTGAAACGAGGTTATAATTCAAAAATTTGCATAATTGAAAATATTCGTTGAAGTTTGAGAAATTGGAAGATTTGAAAATTTGAAATTTGGAAATTTTCGAAAATTAGAAATTGTGAATTTAGGAATTAGAAGATTTAGAAATTGGTATGAGAAATTGTGCTTCACATTGAATACAACTGTTAAATAGACAAATTAAAAATTGTGTAAATATTGTAAATGTGCATCATATCTAAATTACAAAATTTTCAATTTCGAGCCCAAGCGATATCGAGGTTGAAAAGCAGTGATATCCGAAGTCGTCAATCACGCGAAATAGAGTGAAAAAGCAGAAGTAAAGAAATTTAATGGCGTCTCGTCAAACTTCGTTACGCCGTCAGCGAGCGTTGCTAATTATGTGATACGGTGTGTTCGTTTGGTCGTTTGTCCTCTGCCTCGTTGGTTCCGCTGGTTCACGGGGACCGGAACTCGATCCCGAGCACTGCTGGACCCCCGTCGGTCTTTCTCTTTGCCGGAGGACGAAGGGAATCTCCAGGGACTTCCGTAAACTGCGTTCCGCGCTCCGTTCGCTATTACCGTGAAGATTAAATTGTTGCGCGACGCGAGCTTTTCATCTTCAAAGGGCACTCGTCTGTTTGATGTGGCGAACCATACATAGCCGGCCCGATTGCGGCCGTCCGTCCCGTTGTGGCGCGTTCTGAAGTTAAACAGAAAAAAAGTTTCCGGGAGATGAAGGCGGACGCTCGTTGATGCGCTCGTTTCTGCTCCCTAAATAACCGCTCGGGGTGCATGCGAGCGTTTTTCTTCGCACACATGCACGACCGGGCAACTGGTACCGCGTATGTTGTTGGCTTTTATGGAGTCACGCAGTTGGAACCGAAAAGCTTGGGGCTTTCACTGAAAGCTACCGTCACACGGATGAAAAGATCCTTTGTATTAACTTCTGTTCGACTTGTATATTTATGGAGCGTACGCGATCGGAATCATCGGTATTTGGTTGTTTAACGCAGTAACTACCTGCGCCATATACTGGACTACATCTACTAAATGCACGTACCATTTACTAAACGTAATCACATAAATCCTTTTGTTGTCACGTAAAGATTATGACGAGAAACGTATTTGCAGTTTACGTATCAAAGGACAAGTACGTTTTAAAAGACATTTTGTTGCCATTTTTATTCTAGCATCTCACGATACAGTCTCGATTTAACTTTTTACCCGCAAGTAATTTCGAGTCTATAGACCTCTTGCAGATTGAATGAAATAAGAACGATCTCGCGCGTGTTCGATAAAATTCATAATCAAACGTTGACGAGTTTTTCTTGAATTGAAAATCAGAATTGGAATGTCCACCTCTATCAGACCTGAAAAGACAGCGATCGGTTTGAGTTTCATCTTTACTTTGCATGTTAATAGACAGCGAAATTGTCTGCGCAAAAATGTGTATTATATAGGATACGCTAGCGTGCACCGCGAGTTAATATTCCATGGAATATATGTATAGGGTTCACTGAATATCGATAAAGCTGTAAAGCCCGAAATTTCATCGCAATTTGCTGCTTTGCATAGGATAACAACGATTACCATATTGAACGTTCCCATCACTCCTACCCAATTACGATATTTTTACTAAAGCTGCGTCAAACAGGAGGCTAGGAAATGCGTACAAACACGTCGAATTCAGATTTTCTTTTCTTTCATAGATAACACTTTTGTGAGGTCCGATATGTAGGTGGTCTTTTGATATGTTACCATGCGTTGTATTATTAGGCGATAGATTACCACACGTCAGATTACCGCACGTTAGATTTCCGTACGTTAGATTTCCGCACGTTAGATTATCGTACGTTAGATTTCCACACGTTAGACTACCACACATTGTATTATTACGCATTGTATTATTAGGCGATAGATTACCACACGTCAGATTACCGCACGTTAGATTTCCGTACGTTAGATTTCCACACATTAAATTATTGTACGTTAGATTTCCACACGTTAGACTACCACACATTATATTATTACGCGTTGTAATTATTACGCGATAGATTACTATGCGTTAGATTACCACGCGTTGGATTACTACACGTTAGATCACTATGCGTCGGATTGCGACACGTTAGAGCACCACGCGTCGAATTACCACCAGTTGAATTAGTACATATTAGTTTTCTACGCATTAGATTCCGACACATTAGATTACCATGCGTTAAATTACTATGCCCTATATTAGCACATACTAGTTTCTCACATGCTAACTACTCGTTATATTATCACGCGCTAAATCATATATCGTACCTCATCACTTTATTTCCTTTGCTCATGTCATTTTAAATCAGTCATGTCATTGCAACTCAGCTATAAAACAGTATCATATCTTAGATATGCAGATAAAATAAAAAGTCGTTAAATTCTGCTTTTCAGCAGAGTTTTCCCTTAATCGAAGCTCATTTTTTATACAAGTGAACGATCAAAAATTAAATCCGTCACCATTCTAAATACGTTCGAGCGTTAATAAAAGAAGATAAAATATTTCCGTCCACATCCTCTCATTAGTTGTGCGGGAAATACCTCGCAGTTTTACAGCTACCGATCGAGGCAGCATCCTCTCCCGAGGCGAGATTATCAATAAGATACATTGCAGGTACACGCGAGTTACGTCGATATCGGCTGAAAGCACGTAATGGATAAGGGCCCCAGGTAGCGGCGATTATTCGCGTGTTTACGTACGGTACTCATACGTAGAAGGTTACGTGTTTCGTGCGATGACGTCCAACCGGTATAGTTGGACGACGCGACAAGGAGGAATGAGAGAAAGAAAGAGGGAGAAAGAAAGATTATGCCGTTCCTGGGTCCCGTCTTCGTCCGAGGTCGTGCATTTACACAGGCGGGGTCATCCACGGTCTCCACGGTACCGTTACTCTGCATGGAGCATACATATTCTCGTAGCAGTTATCCCGCAGCATCCACCTCCTCGGTTATCCTTGGCCGTGCTAGCTGTTGCATATTTTTGCGTATCGTGCGAGCGTTACATGCAAACCCACACTGCCGGGATCATCGTCGACTAACGCGTTGGTCACGTATGCTTTTTCGCGTGTGTCCGGTGGCATGCATAAGTCAGGGAACGGTGTCGGATATGGTAGCCAGTTTCTTGGGCTTCCCTGATCGTGCTTTCTATAAATGGCGCACCTGGAAGTGTCGATGTTCCCGTTTTCGCGCTAAGATCAGGACTATCGTTTATATCGTTTATCGAATAACTTACGGAATGTTCCTCGAGTTATTTTTATTTTTCATGGATACTTTCAAAGATCGTATATTTCTCATATTTCACTATTTTGATATTGAATATGTAAGATCGGTATTTGAGTAGCGTTCGATGAAAACTAAAATATCCTTTCAGATTAATTCGACATTGTTGAACTTTCAGACCACGTTCTTAATAAAATTGAGTTTCACCTTGAAACAAAGTTCAGGGTTAATGAACGTTGAAGTTTATCTCGAAACCAAGTTCAGTATTAATGACCGTTGAACTTTATCTTGAAGTTCATCGATAGCAAATGTTGAACTTTAAAGTTTATCGTTAATGTCATATTGAAACCTATACATTGAATACATGTGTGTCCTTTTTAATAACTTTTTCAAGTCTTTTCGGTGTTAGAAATTCACTACGAGACCGAAAGGCTGTTCGCGAAACAGAATATTATTTCCCTGACGTTTTCTAGCGGGCTAGAAAGATACACAGCGTGACTGGTGGTTTTATTGACAACCTGTTCAAAACGAACGACAGTTCTATGTTTGGTTAACATATAAATATCGTGTTATTCGTTGTGCAGGCTGAACGAACGGTATTTTGATTATAACATCGTACGACGATGATAATACCATTGTCGTGGTGCGCTCTTCGCGTTGGAACACGGAAACGGGACGAGGGAATAGTAATATTGTTATTTGTGGACCGTTGGATAAAAGGACCGAAACAAAACAAAGTCGAAACTCGTACGTAAAAAAGCTCTCCATGTTTTGCTTTTTCCTGCTGTTGTTGCTGTATATCGTTCTAACGTTATATTGCGTTTTGTGCAGTCACGCGACCTGTCAGGCATACGCAGCCATTTCTTTCTGCGAAACAGAAATATCGAGTTCCCGTTGTCCCGCCTGGAAATTGAATCTCCTACGGTGATCTCTTTTGATACAATTTATATTGACTTCGTTGGAATAAAAACTGCATCGCGTACTTACACGGTCTTTCATGTCACTTTGCAGCAACTTCATAATGAGATTTTGCCATCAGCATCATCGATCTTCTATCCTATCTTCAAGCGTTTTAATCGTTTGTATGATTATTGGCGCAGATAGGACCAACATGGCTCCACCCTATATCCAAATATAGGCTGGATCATTTAAGGAACGTATGACGTAGTATTTCTCGTATATTTTTTTATCACAGAGGCACTGACAAAACCAAATGTCAAATCCCTGCATCTGAACTTCTGGATCTCCGAATCTCTAAGTTCACAATCTTTTAAAGTCCAATTCCTTAAATCCAGTATTTTTAGATCTCAAAATTCTCATTCCCAAAAATTCATAAATTCGAAACTCTTTAGACTAAAAACCCTTTAGTATCGAAAATCCTCAATTTACCGGTAGAGTACACTTTGTAAATTTTGAAAGTTCCCAATTTCGTGAATTGAGTGATTGTAAATTCTGAAATTGTAAACTATAAATGTGATAGAGAGAAAAGTTCAGTATACGCCAATGCATACGATGATAAGGGACGAGATCGATGAGGAAGCGGTTGAGATGATGGCTTATTGCAGCCAGGCTATTTCTCGATTACCAGATAAAGAATCATCGAGGCTCGATTAAACGAAGCTCGATGCAACGTCTCTCAAGGCGATATCAGCCGGTTTCATCCAACTTGTCAAACTCGGAGCTCGATAACGTTACCAGGTAGCCAGTTAACGTTCCCCCGGTACGATTAATAATAATCCCATTAGTTTGCGTTCTCTCTCGGGACATCCTAATTGCCTGTAGCAATTCGAACGATGCAATTAATGCCGCGGATCGAATTGATTCTTTTTATTCCGGCGCGGTGTGTTCGCAACGGTGACGGGAAACAATGGGACCCGTCGCGTGCAAATATTTACAAGGAAGCGTAAAAACACGGAGACCTCGGATCCTGGATTTGCCGTTCGTCGTCGAGCAAACAGGAACGGGACTTGGATAACGATACGGTCAACGATACGCAAACAGGGAGGTTATTATCGAGGCTACCGACAGTAAGCTCCAGACTTAATCGGCTGTTGCGATCGCGTGCTTCTAATTTCACGCTCGCTATCCCCTCAGCGCTCGGTTCAACATCCGGCTAATCGAATCTTTGAAGCTCCTGTAATCACCGTTTGAAGACCGAATCGTTTGCACGCTTCGACGTGGTACACACTGACCCACATTAATTTACGGAACTTTCCTTCTACATCGTGACGCGTTCCCATTGTCGACGATTTAACCCGACCTCTCTGCGACTCCCCTTCTATCGGCTTTTCGTTTACCCTTTTTCCTGGGTTTCACTTTCGTGCACGTGGTTCGACTCTTGAGCGAATGCAGCTTTGATACTACGGGAATCTTCTCTACTATGTTTATTTATATTTTATAGGACCAGATTTTTATACTTTTCTTTTTCCTTAATCACAATCATCGCTGGAGGAATTATTTGTTTAAATTTAACACACTTTTAGTACTTGTATTTGTAACAAATCTCAGCAAGTACTTTTACAAAACTTTGTTATATTTATTGCTAACAGTTCCAAGTACTTAAAAATTCTTAAAAATATAGATGGATTCGAGTATGAGCCATATGTAGGTGACTTACATGGTAGCTAAAATACAAGGTTACAATAAATCTGTGGCACGTGAACGAACGTGTTAATATTAGTGAAAATTTGTAAGACGATAAATCGTAAGCGGGAGTAAATCATTCGATAATTGAAGGAAAGTTATCAAGACGGTCGTTAATTTCCCTCGGCGCGATTCGCAGCCGTTACGAGGGTGCTTAGGAAATTAGGAGGAAAGTTATGGGCATGTAAGCATCCATTTTGCCGAGCGTAGAGCGAGAGCTGACGTCTCATCCGTCTTCCAGTGCGCATATGTCCCCGCCAGAAATTACCATCCACGATGGATGCCGTTTGGTCTCGAGCTTACGCTCACGGCAACCGAGTTTTATGACAGTTACTCGGTAATGACGGTGGCTGCTCTAAGCACGGTTTCTGGCATAGCCACGAGAATTACGTCTGAACGCTGGCTGCGACCGATGAAGAGCACACGGAAGAGGATGCGACCGAAGGGTGTCGGAGTGGAGCTCGAAGAGGATCGATACCGGGAGAACGAGTGTATGACACCGGCCTATTGTGCGCGATCGAATGACATTAGGGACATTAGACCCGCATCATGAATACTCGCCTCTTCGCTTTGAACGACACGATGAAGGATATTCTCGTCTTACTTAGCCCTGTCTCACAGTCTCGTATTAATTAGTCGTTGTCTCTTCGAAGGGAAGCTAGAATAACGCACTCGACGCCGTTTACACGTTTTCCCATTCATTACTCGAAATCGTTTTGCTGCATCTTAAGCTCCTTTCCTCGGCAACGACGACATCCTGTTGCTTCGAAACAGACGAATTCTCACAGTCTCGTCGATGATACCGCACGTAACCAACGATGCGGAATATATTCCTTTGTCCGGAAATTATATCACGCAATCTTTTTCGCGGCCATTGTCCTTGCGGAGTACGCGAACGGGTTAGTGACATTACTACACTGCAGATGTTCACTGGAGAAGAATATTAGTTCACTCGTGATAGGATTCTTTAGAAAAAATAAAAATGTACGGAAAAGAGGCTCGGGGCTTTTAATAGGATTTCAAATGGAGAACTAAGAACTCGAGGACTTTTGAATATACAATATTAAATATTCATAAAAATCTGGGTTTCACAAATTTGTAAAGTGTACTTTAGCAATTTGAAAAGGTGAAAAAGGAAATTAAGAAATTACGAATTTGAAAAATTGTTACAATTACAACCTTATTAACTGCTTTTCTCTTTTTTTTCTATTCAAAGTTATGCACGTTTTCCTGTGCCTCCGTAGCTGCGGCCAATTACCAAATGTCCCGGTAGCTTGTTTTGTAGGCCGTTCTGTATTACCCTATTATGTTCCCTGTGGCCGTTTGTACAGGACCAGATGGCTCGTGCAGGCTGGGCATAATTTCGCGAAGCGTTCCTCGCGTTTCTCCTGTTACATTCTGCTCCTTTCGTTCTTTCTGTTTATGTTCCTCTTTTGTTCCGCTTTTCGCCTCTATCTCTCTGTCCCCTTGCCTTTCCTTCCCTAACTTTCTTCGCTTCTTTTTTCCCCTCTGTGAGCTCAGCAAATCCGTGATCCCTCGTCCAGCGTGAAAATGCAGGCGACGATTCTCATTACACTCGAATTGTGCCCGTATTTATTTTGTTCCCTGTTTCGCCCGCTCCCACGAGCACCGTCGGAGCTTTTCGCGTTTTAACGACCCTGAAAGTGGTTCTCGTACCACCGTTCAGAATTACTAAATGATAAACAGCAGCTAGCTGGATCGTTCTTTTTCGTCGATAGGAAATAAGATAAACGTCGCGAAATAGCTTCGAGTATCAATCCTTGAGTTATTTTCCGGCTGAAAAGTTTTCTCGTTTACAGAGACAGCTTAATTTGATCCGACAGGCTGTTTCAGTGACGCACGATCCCGAAGCGGGGATCGCTAAACGCGGCTATTCTCGGATAAACGTTTCCATCCGAGTATTCCCGGGTGCGTCGCGACGTTAAACCCGTTACAATTGCAGCGTCGTGTGGTTCCAGTTAATCGACCGTGCGTTCGTCCATGGAATTCAACGCGAATGCAGTTTCATTGTAAGGACGTACGATTGGAAACCTTGAGGGAATGCGC
The DNA here is from genome assembly GCF_050947335.1 of Megachile rotundata. NCBI lineage: Eukaryota > Metazoa > Arthropoda > Insecta > Hymenoptera > Megachilidae > Megachile > Megachile rotundata. Next base: position 10,068,533 of record NC_134983.1, read on the forward strand.
TGTTGTTGATACACGTTAAACAGAACAAAGTTTAGCTTATCGCAGAAAATACTCATTTCTTGTTTAATTTTTCAGACGATATCTGTGAATCAAGCATACAGTACATGCAGGGATCTCGTTATATGGCCTTGGGCTGCTACGAAGTACATTTACCTAACATATCTTATACTTTTGTGTAGCAACTGTAAAAAACATTGTAATACACTGCTTTCAAAAAGTGAACTCGATCTTCTTGCTTCAGATTATGTAACCCTGTCGAAAACATTTTTTTGTATCATCTTTTTCTATGATATTTGAGTGGGTCGATTTAAATGATAGAGATTGTAGGAAATATCTTAATTCGCACACTTTATATATTTTACACAAAATCAACAATACTAAACCTTAAATACTCAACCTTTTTAGAAATGAGTTACCTCAATTTCTTACATGTGCTATATAAGCCTTCACCATGATTTAATATGTTATAAATAGATAAAATATTCAGTCTAATCATCGCGAACAATTCTGAACTGAAACGGAGTATATATAGAGCGAAGAATATTCAACGGAATAATTTGTAGCAAAATTGACAGCGTACCTTGATGGTGGGTGGTAAATGACCCGGGAAATAACGTCGAAGTCCGGTACCATGGAAAAGATGACTTAATAAGCGTTTCCACGCGATTATCTTTCATGGGCAACGTTGGTCGGTGTAATATGCGTCCCAACACGACGCCGCCACTAATTTAGTCCACGTTCGCGTCGAGAAGGGTATGCGGTATTAGAAACGTGAATAGAGGAGCAACGTGCATGAGAATTGTTGGGAAGGTGCGGACACGAGGGTTTCGAGACTTGAGGCACAGAAGCAAGCTCAAACATATTTGATATTAACTTCGTTCAGTTGCACAGTTGAACAGTTTTGTCAGTTTGCCGGGTACCGTGTAAGCAAGTATCGCAGGAAATGATGCATTAATTAACCGCCGAGTATTACGCTGAAAATTATTTCCCGGTAATTTTCATGGAACTAACTTTCTGCGCGGTTTTTTCGTCGCTATTTGAGTGGTAAACTACCTCGCAGAATTTGATATATGTTCGATGTTCGGAATAATTTGAATGCAAGTTAACCGGGGAATATTTCTCTGTGTCGAGGTAAATCGAAAGTTATATTTTCAAAAGATTTTAGTTCTAGCACATACGAACTAATGTTTAATTTTGTTTGTTTCAGGTAAGCATCTTTTGTCGTAATGTGGAGAATGCGGGTGAGTTTGTACATTTGTGACCCAATCGGGGAATACCTTCGAAAGAATTTGATCATTAGCTTCGATATTTTAATTTCGAGCGTGGATTCCGATAGGAACGCGATTCGAATGTCTGAGGAGCATTAAGGATCCATATATTCATTCCAGAGGCTCGAGAATTAATCGTGCGTCCTAAATATTTCGGAGCTACATATTTGTCGCCTAGAGGATGTAATCTCGTTCCTAAATCAATTTGGACAAAAATTGGTAGAAATTTATTTTCGAGTCTAATTTGACCCAGTTTGATTATTTTATCATTCAATTTATTCTTGTTTAAACTTCAAATTTGATGTAAGCTAATCCGCGTTGATACCTAATTTTATTATTAAAATCTCGGTTTATTTCCATTTGAATATTAAACTGAAACCATGTTAACGTGATATATAATTCTATCATCGAAATCTGTTTTGGTCAACTACAAATTTTACATAATTCATCCTAATCTGATGCATCGCTTCATTATTCAAATCTCTATTTACTTCTATCTGACCATTAAATTGAGCTAACCAGATATATAATTCCGTTATTCAAATCTATTCCTCTTTAAATTTAAAACCAAACCTAACTAAACCTGCCTCATAATTTTGCCATTCAAATCGTTACCGTTTGAACTTCAAATTTAATATAATACATAATTTAATCATTCAATTTATTCGTGTTTAAACTAGAAATTTAACGTAACCTTGTTTCGTGCGTAACTTTATCATTTATAACCGTTTATTTGTATTTAATCTTCACATTTAACCAACCTAGTTTTACATAATTCACTGGCGGAACTTCAAATTTATCGTAACTTCGAATAAAAATATCAGACCTGAATTATAAATTTGTAGGTCAGGTTAAATTAGACTCGATGTAAATTTTAAATGAAAATTAAATACGTTTGGAGAATGAATTTAACTATGGCTATCGACAACATTTTCATTGGTTGGTTTCGTTGATGTTTATTGATAATTTCAAGTTTATTGGCACTTGTTGATGATTTCAAAGTTATTGATATTTATCGATGACTTCCATATTATTAATAATTATCAATGACTTCGATGTTGTAGATGTTCGTCACTATCATCTATATTATCAATACAGTCCTTAAATTTCTTCAAAAATAGGCAAAAGCTATAGGAAGCAGAAAAGCGTTCTCCGACTGATGCTTCGTTGTCGAGCAAAAACTTAGAAAAGAGAAAAAATGCGTTCTGAAGCGTTTATAATCCAGGAGTACCGCTACAGAAACGGCGTCGTTTATGCTCTGAAAAACGATGCGATGTCCGGGTTAACCAATTTCATTCTCGGAGATCTAATTTCCTGCCGTCAAGATGCGTTACGCCGGGACATCCGTGTTCCTCTTTATAATACGGCTCGTTTCCCCGTTGTAAACGCGTCAGCCGGAATTGCGTCCTCGTTGTAAATCTCGTTGCATTCTTGCACTGGCTTAGCCTCGCTCTTGCCGCGTACACACCGAACCATGAAGCAGCCGAGCAATTTAAAGCGCGATTACCACCCGGACGAGTTCCAGGGCGCCGCCCGACGCGAAACTTGTACACGCGGATACTTTAATCCGCGTGGCCATGACTTCCGCACGATCATGACGAACGTCGAACCTTGCACTATGCAAATTTCACGGGAACTACTTGCTACTTACGAGATTTAACACTCTGACAATTTGTTACGGGAGAAACTCGGAGAACGGTATTACGGTGTAAAGAAATTCAGTGAAAGCTTCATTTCGTTGTAACTTAGCTCTTACGTTCATTTTATATCAACGAAAGAACGAGTTGGAAATTAAAGCTAGTTGCAAAATAATTTTAATCAGAACTGTAGAGTGGCTTGAACCAGTGCAGTGTTAGGTTAGAATTATATTTGAAACGATTGTACAAAAATATTAATATAATAGCTTGATTTTTTTATTTATTTCACACTACAACGTAATGAAATAAAAACAAGTTAGAAATTATTTAAACTACATTTAAAATAATTGTTCACTAACAGTAACCTTTCAGAAATTCATTGAGACACTTATGTACCATATTCATACAATTTAGTGAACAATTTATAAACCAAACTTGCAAAACAATTAATCCGACTTAGAGTAATATGTCTTGTTCATCGAAAATTATAATTTCCTCTACAAGCATTCGCATCCATGAAACATTTCGTCCATTAATTTCACGATCGATTAAACGAAAACGCGTGTCAGACCAGAAAGTCCCAGACCATTTCATCGAGTTGTAACATTCCGACGGAATATATCCCGTCAATTAATGCACTATTACGATCCATTAATGGCAGTCTTTCCTTTGAGAAGTTCCAACGAACAATCGAGTAAACAAATAGGGAATAATCAATAGTTTGAACTGTATTGCAAGGTTCGTGATTAGCGTGGCTATTCGTGTGTTGCTCGAATTGAAACGCGAATATATTTCGCTCGAAGGCGATCGAAAGTAAATCGAGTGTGAGGCGTGGTCTCCTTTCTCAAATAAAGCGTACAAGGTGAAGTTGAATGCCTACATCGCGAAAAAATTGCTCGCCACACCCTGCACGCTCGTTAACACGCGCTACTTTCTTCTCATTTGCTAATGACATTACTAGAATTCGAGTACACCTTTCTATTTTACTGATGGGATCGACACGTGTAGTTCGCATAGTTCCTTCACGTTAATTCGACAGGCTAAGATGGAACTCTGCACGGGAATATAAAGAAAATTAAAATCCAAGTTACGCAAAATTAAATAAACTAAATTGGTTTTATTAAACTCAATGAGTATCTTTAATTTTTCAAGCTGGGTTAAAATATGCATAAAAATTTTATGAGTAAAAAGTGAGACACTTTTAACCTAATCCCAAGTAGTTAAAGATCGATCGTAAAACGGATGTTTTGACTGACGATAGAAAATTGATACGTTGACAGAGTTTCCGTCTTGACACGAGCAAAAATAACCGTGGCGGATAAACTGGATCGAACGAGATCCACTTGTTACCGTCTCCTTCAATTTAACTTATTACTTGCGCTATTTGACGTAATGATCCCTCCACTTACGCGAGTTCCGCGTTACTTCGTGTCGGTTCGACGTCGTCCCGATCCTCTGCACAAAGTGGCGCACACGGATGAGGAGTTCGTTTCATGGTAGTCGAGGCTGTTTGAGAATTGGGTCACGATTTCGCGTATCTCGTTCAACGTTTAAGGCAGGCACGACCAAGTGCTTCCCCGTCGACAGCTATACGATCCCCGCTACCCTATGATCTGTCACCTCACCATTGCTCAACTCGTGCACCCCACAACGTCGCTATTTTACGTGTATTGCATGTTGCAAATTTGGCAAGTTGAAGAACTTGACGATTAGGTGAATTTTGAATATGAAGTGCATTAAAAGACTTGTCATTTGAAAACCTGAAATTATCTGAATTTCCAATGAGATATACAAAATGTCCCTAATATAAGATATGTTAAGTTGAACTAGTGCACATGTACTACGTATATTTGACAGTGTTTGATGTTTGTAAAATAATGGGGTGAAATAGTAGATACAGTAAAAGCTATACCCCTGCACTTTGTTGAAGCGAAAAAGTAGGGCCGATGGCCAAAAGTGACTCGCGAGCCGCTTTGAATCTGGGTGAAAAAGGTTGAACGCTACGTCGAGTTTGTCCCAAAAACGGAGCGAGCTGGTTTGAAAAAAATTGTCACTTATTTTATCAGATTCGGAGTTAGTACGAAACGTCTTTCTTAATTATTCGTTCTTACTTTGGACGGCAGTGGAAACGGTTTTCAGTGGTAGACATTGAACCGCTCGAAAAAGCTGGGTGCCACGGAAGTAGCGACCGCAGCCCCTTTCAACAACAAAGAGCTTTCTCTCGACTCGCGGAGAATAACGAGCCCGCGTCAAACCGAGACACGTTGGAACAAGATAAATTCTCGCCAGTCTCCTTAAATTCAATGTAACACTTACCTGCATCCCACGGGATAATGACTGCTCCAATTACGAGAATTCCACGTTACTTTACGTCTCTGTGACGACTCGTCGTCGTTAATGCGCCGTTAATACGCGGGCTAGACCAACCTCCGTCGCGTCCTTCCGCGCTTTATTCCGCTCGGCAGACGCTCGCCCCTTTAAGAATGACCTGAAACTCGGTGTATCGTCGTCACGGTTAAAGCTAAGCCGCCTTCCAAGCCGTGGAGTTGCTCGTTTCTTCGCTCGCCGCGAAGAAAACTACGCTCGGCCTCTAATTGTTTTAATGACTCCGCTTTCGTACGAACGTTCCTCGCCCTATTCTCTTCTCTCGGATCTCTTTCTCCCCTTCGTCCCTTTTACATCTTCAGCTTCTTTGTTTCTTTCTTCTTTCTCCCCCTCCTTTGGCCGTTCCGCTTTTCATCGTCGTTCTCTTTCGTTTCTTCTGCCGTTCGCTCTTTTTGCTCCTTGAAACGTAGCTGGAACACTAGCACAGAAAGACCCCGCTGCGCAAACCTCGCGCTATATAGCTCTCCGTCGAGAACCCTCTTTCGTGGTTGGTCGATTGCTCGGTCCAACCATCGGTGTATCCAGCCATGTATTTCTTTCTTCATAGCTTTTCCAGACGCGAATCGTTTCGTGGGTTTCAACAACGTCTTAATTAGGATTTCATTAACTCGCGCACCATCGCCGGTCAAGCGAACTCCCACCGTTGCTGTCCGTCCTTTCGGCTCTTTTTCATTTCTCATGCTCGTCCGAGTCTTTTCTAACCGGTTTCCTTTTTTAACGTCGCCACACGGGCGGTCACTGTCGTCCTGTCTTCTTATGCGTCATCCTTGCTCTGCATGTACGTTCTCTTTTTCTTTTAATAACTGATTTGGGAAAACGAGATCTTTTTTGAAATCTTGATAATCATGCGGAAAGCTCACTGATTTAAATAACCTCGAAACATTCTGTCAAGGACATTTATTTCTTCTTACAACCGCCACTTGGCCTTTCAGTGATATTAATAAAAAGACTTCAATTAAGTTCACATTTTAATTGGCATATTCTACTACACTCCGAGCGTGAATATTGTCCGTGTGAAAGAACGAGCGTCGGTCCAGGGGCACCCTCGCAATCGACACGAGAGTTTCTTATTTACTCGGAGTCGGTGAAGAATCATGCTTGCCCGTTTAAATCCCGTTAGCCGTGAAGATGCAAGGGGAACCGAACTTCGAATCCCACGGCCAGTCGGTATCCAACGGGATTATTCTATGCGTCATCTTTCGAAATCCCTTCGTAGAATCCGGCCGAACGATCCTATAAATTACCGATCGACAAAGAATCGAGAGGAAGTTGTAGCTCGACTTGGCGATAGGTTGTCTCTTTGAAAGACGAAGCGGAACGTTTAAGATCGATCGACTTCCCGCGCAATAATTCAGCGCATCTCCGCGAAACTAATGCTGCCGGTGATGCGGTGATCCTCGAAGCGGATAAATCGGGAGTCGTTCTTTGGTCGCGTTTGCTGCCTCCTCTGTCTCGATTTCGCTCGCTAAAAAAAGCCCAGCCATCGACGCGACGTTACCTTCGGGATCGCCTATTATACCCGGCATAATCCTCACGGGGACGTTTGCTTCGTTCCCTGGCTCTCTTTCTCGATCGGCCACGATCCTTTTCTCGTTCGCTCGAAAGCGTTTGCCTCCCATAAGCCGGGACCAGAATCTTTTTCTCCGCGCTGTGGCACAGCGGTTCCTACTTTTGCTCTCACCACGAAGGAAGAGCGGATTAGAGGCTGGTCGTCCACGGTGTCGAAACTAAGCCCTCGGTCATGATATGGGATTATATACACGGTTGAAATATCGCGCGACCAGCCACCGGCGCTGCCGCGTATCCGTTTCAACCGTTCCGTGTTCTATGTTCTCGGATCTGCCTCACGTTTCTGCTTTATGTATGTATCTCCCCCGTTTTTCCTGACACCGGCGTTCACGACCTCTCGCCAGCCAGATATACACGGTATGTCTGGAAAATAACGGGATTGACGATACACCGCAGAAAAGTTTGCTACGAACTATTACTTATTACCAACTTGGTCCTTACGCATCTAATCGAAATTAAAAACTGGGTGCTTTACATTAGAAGTACTTTGTTTATTCAAGTTAAAAACCTATTGTTGAGTTTTCCTATTAACCAACTTCATATCGCAGTAAAGTATAATCCTTATTATGCATGGTTAATGACGCATACGTTTTCATACATTTATTAGCTGAAACTGAAGACCTATTGTTGCATTTTCTCGCCGGAAGTCATACTCGTTAAAATATCGATAAGACTAATGAATAAAATACGGGATTTAAATATAGTGTACTAAGTGAATCTATCATTGAATGCAAACCAAATTTAAGATACCTCGTAATTGTATTATTTAAATCTTATTATTTTTGCTCGACGTTCGACCGAACTGGGTTAAATCTATCTTAATGTGATCCAAATTTTATTATTCAAAGCCATCTATTTTTGATCAGACTTTTATTACAAACTTCACTTATCAAGTTAATATAGGAAAATCACTTATGAGCTAATAAGAATAATTAAGCAAATTAGGTCGGGTTAAAAGTTTAGGTAAGAATAAAAAAATTAATTTTATTTCAATCATATGATTTGACAATGTCTGAACGACATTATGAATGTTCATCAACAACTCTGTCTTTCATCGACAGCGTAGATAAATAGATTTTATGGAATTTCACTGTTTCTAGAAAACGTTGCATTGAAGGTCGAATTTACGGTAGCTCGACCTGAGTTTGATAGTTCGCCACTGAAAGGATTCCTAACCACCTCTTATTCCGAGTTCCATGGTAGTATACTCGAAATAAGGCATCGATCCTCTTCGAAATTATAGCTAATTAGTGGAGTATGGAGAAAGCTTTCACCGCCCTCTAATAGGATCTCGACTGTTCTCTTACTCTTCATGATGAAGCTGAACGAAAGGTTCCCGATGACCCTTCAAACAATTCCCCGGCACTCCAATCACGCGACGCGAAACCCATCGCTTTCTCCTAGTTTCCATCAACGAATCTAAAAGAGCAGGCCTGTTAACATCGAGCGGCGTTCCCTTGAAAAGGACAGAGCATTATCATATCGGCTAGCCGGAGGGTCAAAGAGTGGCGAGGGGTGGTTTCATCAAAGAACTCGGTGTCGGGTCTTGTTTCCGGTGCACATTTCGCAGTTACGCGGCGAGTCGCGTGCGTTCAATATCAACATCGCATTGTGCGAACGCATCGATGTATCGCGTGCATGCGTGCAGGCATTCGACCCCCGGATACATGTTTGCACAACGAAGCGGGCATCTTCTAGACAGCCTCGCCATTGTACAGACACCGCTGGTTTATACTTATGTAATGTGAACCCTCTACAGTGTATTCCCAGGGCTCGCCGTTTAAACCGGCTGTAAGAGCCAGCTGCCATCGAACAGCCTAGGCATCGACATTGACCGGCTAAGAAACCCTGGGCACGTGCAAATCTCAGCATCCCGCTGATCCGATCCAGTTCTTGATAGATAGCGTGAGATCTCTGTCTCGGTTATCTGCCCGGCGTTCAATGTCGACCACTCGTCAGAGCAGTTTATTAAGTTGTTACGTGTCAAATGGACAGAGAGTTGCGAGTTCACTGCAGCGATACTTCGCTGATTATTTGGCTCTGGTTGGATAGGAATGGTCAAGATAGAGAAAATCATATAAGTATCTTCATTTGAGGGAAGAGTTTGAACTTCAATTTATATGAAACTTTTGAAGATTTCATATTATGATTTCCTTGTTGCGTTCGATAGTAAAAATAATAAATTTAAAACGGACATTAAAAATATTTATAAATGTAATTTATTTAAATTCATAAATTTCAATCGAACAAAATGATACTCGACGTGTTCGGTAGCTCTGATGTTTACGTTGTTATGAATTTGAAGAAAGTGATCGATAACCGTGAAATTTTGAAAATTATCGGAACAAACGAGATTCGTGTTAATACTCGGCAAAGGATTTTTCAAGCCGCGAAACTTAACGCGTTTTCCTCGTTTAATACCGCGAACGAATTTAACAATTTACTCATGAATGGACCAGCGGCTTAAACGGATCAAAATGAACAGGCGCGCGGTCGCGATAAAGATGGAAAGAAACACAGGAAAAAACGGAAAGAAACGAGAGGGAGAAACGCGAACGAATTTCCGCGATTCGTCCCGCCTCTAACGCGTAAAACACTTAAGCACCCTCTTTTAAATTGCAACGCCCTTTGTTCCTTTTTTTCCGCCGACGTTTCTTTCTGCCGCGTTTTCCATAGCGTGGAAAATCACGAATGGTACTTGAACGGTGACTGGGCGACCCTCGCGGAAACTCGGAATAATATTTCCGCCACTGGACCCGTTCAGATTTTAATCAAGTCCGCCTGTCTGCGTGGAAAAAGGGAAACTTATGCCTGTTGCAGAGTCAGAGAAAGAAAACTGCGAGAGCCGCTATCGGTGAATTCGTTTATCGAACTTTTTAATTCGATAAAAGCTCGTGCAAACAACGCGTTCGCGGCGAAATAAAAATCGCGTGCACCGATTTATCTTGTTCCGGATGGAAACTCGATTAAAGTCAAGTTAGCTCCTCGTTACTCGCGTCCGCGGAAAAGATTCGATCAGATTCTATCGATCGGATCGTTTAATTGTCATGCTAAATTTACTGCCAGTTTTATTCGCTCATTTCTATTCGTGACAAATATAATCTACACTTTCCGTAACAGTTCATCCGTTATCCATAACTTTTAATATTTAGTCGGAATATTTTTAATTCTCGGTATCATACAGTTTATCGTCCTCATTCAGTTATTTCTGTTTAAACTTCAAACTGAATCTAATCTACCATGACACATAACATTCATATCCGAATTTATTTTTATTCAAACGTAGGTAATCAAATTTAACTTCATATAATCTGACATACATCTTTGCCATTTAAATATAGATTCCCATTCATTCTGAAGTTTCAAGTTTAATCCAATAAAATCTGAAACGGAAATCCAAATTAGGAAATGACATAACAAGTTATAAGTGTAAAAGGAATGTGATAACATGTTACATTCTATTTTAGTCGTTAGGCATTTATTTCTAACGACTGAATTTATTTTCAATGGGCATTTATGAAATTCAACTCACACTGTTATTTTGGGATATCATTGAGGATGAGTGATTTTGTCTCGGACTTCAGCAACAGGTCCGCGAAAATCGTACGCGAAGGAGGCGTGACCGAATAACCCGGCAGTAAAATATCATAGCTCGTCGTAACGGGGTGATAAAAGTACGAAAAAGAGGACACGCGATTGTTCTAGAGTGGATGGGATCGTTTCGAACATTGGCCATTAAATAACGCGGGAACTTTATCGGTCTATGTACAATAAACAGATAAGTAAACACATAAAATCGGAGGTATAATCACCGAGGACTCTGTTTTCTAACCTTCAGCTTGAATAGACTTTTCAAAATTTTGGCAAAGTCAAGTCGGGGGTGGACGATTCAAATTTTGTTTCAACAATGTTATATTTCTTACCCATTAGCTAAAACATTTGTATACACGAGTGAGTGAGTGAGTGTGTCAATAATGACCGTTTTCAAATTCCCATATTTAATCCTGTAAGGTCGAGCACGTGGTGAGACTTTAACATTTATCCTCATCTAAAGAGAGACTATTTTCGCACTCGAGCGTATTCCCGTAATTACTTGGCGTACTCTCATTAATGGTAGCTAATTCGAAATAACAATTTACCCATCGTCCCGTTGGCTGCACAGAGCAAGATCGTTTCCTCCGAGTGGTATTATGCGGTTACGTTTCTTCTCATTTTCTCGCCGCCAGTTTCGCTCCGACCTCTTAACTATTCGAGTTCACGTCGCGACCGGTAATTTGCTTTTTATCGCGAGCGTACCATCGAGAAAAGTTTTCGTCGCTGGACTTGCTAGCCGGCTGACTCCGTGTTCATGAATTTTATTAAGATCCGCGATAAAAAGGCACAGGTTCACGTCCAGGGAATACGTTGAGCGTTCACGAGCTGACGCGTATCCTCGCGATTCTTGACACATTGCGCGGCCAATGGATATCCGTTATTGCTACCTTTCCTCTTTTGGCCGGGTTGCTCGTATCGCGACTCTTCGTTCGTCCGCCGAATGGATTAAATCGAATAAATCCTTGACGTTAGTCCGGATTGCAGGCGAAACGCTTTATTACGAGATTGCGCTGAATATATCGCGGCCGACAAAATGGCGCCACCGTTTTACGCTTGAAAAATATACCGTTTCTTCGTTTCTATCACCCGCACGCGATTTTAATAGGATATCGGATTTTACGCAGCCTCCGTGTTTGTGCTAGACTTTGATTTTTAAACGCGTTTATTCGAACGTATGATGTGAAATATTAACATCGGTTTTCGATAGACACTATCTGTACCAATTAATTCGATATATTGATTTATATACAAATCTTTATTTTTAAACACGTTTCAAACGATTTTCACTTAAATAAAATTTAGCACTAGAGTAGTATAAATTGCATGGCTTAACAGCAAATTGGTATCTTGTAATAAGTAAAAGAAATATGTTATGACACTGTTGTATATGTTGCAGCGTTATGTTTTGCTGCATGAGATATCCGCGGCTTAACAGCGCATTTTTCATTGGCCCAAACAACGTTTTCAAGGAAATCCAATTCCCGGCGATAAATTTACAAAATATCGTAAAAAGTGTCACCGAACAGCGTAGCATTTATCTAATTTCTTGCAACGATGAAAGTTTCCGGCGTTTTTGCCCCGAAAAAGCTGCATTTCCAAGGAGGCGAGGCGGTATCGCGTAAATAATTAGAAACACAGCGCACCGCACGAAATTGGTCTGGATAACGTTCAGAAACTGCGGAGAATCGTCGTAAGATGGAGAATAGAATTAACTAAAATTAACGCGTTCGCGCGAGTGTGGCGCAAGAAACAATTGCGGATCGTGGAACGTGGCGGTACGCGTTTCTCTCGGACGCGGCGAACAATCTCTCTATATTTATCGTCCGTTGCAACTTACAAAATGCGCTAATGATCACGCTAAAGGAGCCTGTTTCTTCGAACGCTCGTAACATTCTCCGCGATCTGCTTCTCTCTCCCTTTCAAACACCGAGCAATTCTTGTTGTTACTCGTAAGCCGCTCGCCGAGCGTGTTTTTAGTCGCGTGCACTCGAGCTCGTGTTGGCATCGCTAGTTACGGGCAAACGCCCTGGGATCAATGTTTAGACCTGTGTTTTAATATTTTTCAGAAATTCTACAATTTCAAGTTTTTGTATTATTTAACCTTTAAATATATAATGTTGCAGTATTGCAACATTTTAGAGCTTTTAGTAGTTATATTTTTAGTATAGTGAAACACTTTTCTGAATTGTATCATTAACTATTAAAATATGTATTGAAACCAGGTCTCATTATTTTTTTCTTCATTTTTAAACAAATATAGTATTTAACTTGTAAAGTTAACTTATTAAGTCTTAAGCTCTTAAATTAAAATCAATTTAATCAAGTCCAAATCTTAAAAATTCTCAAATGCAAAATTTTTCAAATTCTCAAAACTGATTTTTACCCCAAGGTCCTCAAACTCCTACATTTCTGTTTGACTATGACTAACAATTCGCGTTCGTATACGCGCGATTCGCGTGAAATTCCACGACGTTCCAGGATGAACATCTTGGAATCGCCGGCATATAGGAAGAATGTCCCGAGCGATGGCACGATTGGAGGCAGAATGACAAAGTAACAGGCGCGAAGAAGGGGGTGAAGTGGGCATCGTTGGCGGAACACGCGGCGTATTTGCAGATTTATAACCAGGCGACCGAGCAAAAGGTGTCGCCTGGGAATGAGTAATGATATATTTGCCCGCATGCGAGGCGTTTCGAGATCGTCGGATACGCCGTAAGCGCTCTTGCGATCCCGAAAACGTGGGTGGGGAAGTTGCAGCTCTCCCGGTAGTTTGTAGGGAAACAACGTCGTATCTTCGATCGTCGTATCTCGTACCTTGACTCTGGCTGTACTTTAAATATTTCTACGAAGCTGAGAAATGTCCTTCCATGATTTCTACCTGCGCTTCTTGCTTCGCGGCGAACCATTAGTGGTTACATCGTTACACTCCTTTGAAACGTCGATTAGTACGAAGCATAACTAATCTTGTAATAAAATTTGTTACACATTGAGGACACAGTTTCTTTAGAAAGATACTTGATTTTAGAATATTTATGTAGTTGGTTATCGTTAAGATTTATGGACGTTAAATATGTTACGTTAGATATGCGAGAAATGTGGCGAGTATGCAAACATTATGGAACAGTCGTCTTTTATGGCACATCTACGTATGGTTTGTTCAATAAAAATATTTACTGCACTGACAAAAATACCCTGTGGTAAGTGCAAGTAATATAAAAATTTAAGAATTTAGAAATTGTGAATTGTCAAATGAACTGATAAAACCTCACTTTGACAAATTGACAAATGGTCGACTTCATAAATTAAACATCTGATAAACAGATGAGGGTGGCTCATATAGTAATAGGAAGCTTGTAACTATCACGTAAAAGGTATTTTGTCATGTCTCCCGTTGGCAAATGGTGGCGGAGCCGAATAAAGAGAGTTTGGAGCACTTGTATGCGAAGGATCGTTTAAAGTGAGGCGAACGAGGATGCAGGGTTTGAATGGGGAGGAGGATCGTTTTAAGGAGGTTTTAATAGAAATATTTATATGTTCCCTTTCGCCGTGGACTAGGCAGAATGGATAGTCCGTGCCGCGGGGGTACAATCTCCCACGGGGCGCATTATTATTTATTCATGCGGTTTGACGAGGGAACAATCCGTCGTATTTACCCGCACCTTTCACGCTCGCCGTTAGCAAAATTGTCTCCCTTTTGTCCGTTTCGCCGCGTATTTACTCGGTTTGGGGCCTCGGTTTTCACGCTATTCGTCGGAAAATCGTTCGACCGTGCATCCAAACATCTGCCCCGTTTCTTTCGTGCTGAAAGCGTCTCGGCGAAACGGAGATGGAAAGATGTCGGTACGAGAGAACCCGTGAACCGAGACAACAAGCGCGTTTCCGTGAAATTGAAAAGCTCGAAGAAAAGGCGGGAACAGCGTCGTGACGCGATGCTTCCGCAAGGGGCGTAATTTGCATTGCTTCTCTCGAATCGAACGCATTCGCGGAAACATAAAAATTTAATTCTCGTTAGACTCGTGAATTTACAGCGGCCGGGAGAAACGTCTTCGCAGTGTGCCGGATGATACAAAGGAGACCCGGGGAAAAACTTTCCTCCCTCCGTTACTTCGTCAAGTTTTTGTTAGTAAAATGAAGCACTCCAGTTTTCCCCTCTTACGACGAAGCTCCGGATTATTTGTATATCGTCCTTGCTTCTCCATCGTTCCTTTTCTCGTTGTTCCTCTTTTTTTTTCTGTCAAGTATTCTCGCCAGGCAGGTGCAGCCTGCATTTGCACGAATTTCGCGCCAATCCCGATTCTTAACTGGAGCACCAGGCGAAAGGTCGACAGTCCTGGGTCAACGAAAGAGCGGCGTTAATATTCTGCAAAAGATATATCTCCTCTTTCGTGAAGTCAAAGGAATGACGATCGGCTGCGACGACGAGCAGGCGAGGAAAATTCGTGAGATAGTTCGAGTCCTGCGGAGGGCTTTTGCAATTTTAATAAAGCCTGAGCACGCTCGGCGAAGCATTATCATTATTCATTCCGAAAGACACCTTTCGCAACACCTTTCCCACTCTTCCTTCCGACCGCACTTTCTGTTCCCGTTTAATCCGTGCCCGGCGAAAAAAGTACCAGCGAGCTGATCAAATATCTCTATGTGCGCTCTTATATTTTACGGCGACCGGCGAAACTTCATTTCGAGCCCCGTTTCTACGTTTTCTGCCGCTCCTTCGGATCTGTGTTATTTGCTCTATGTACGGAAACCTTTGGGGAATTTAAAGTTGGAATTTTTGGGAATTCGTGGAACTTGGGGATTTAATTATTTGTGGTACTTGGAGATTTATGGACTTCAGGGATTTGGAGATCTGGATATTTAGGGAATTTGAAGACTTATCAAATTCAGGGATTTGTAGAGTTTAAGGCCATAAGAATTTGATTATTCGGAAATTTCTAAATTTAAAAGTTTGAAGATTTGATAGCTCGCCAACTGAGTTCGAAAAACGATTTGGAAATTTGTAATAACATAGAAACTGAATTTCGAAACTAGGCGATTTGCAAATATGGAAATTTGCACCTCACTGTTCGATTATTCGTAACCTATATTCCTGTTCCATAACACGGCTAACAACAGCATCAGCGACCCTCCGGGCGTCATAGTAGTTAAATGGCCCACGGTTATCTGAAGGTGCTCGAACGCGTTCGCATCGAAGAAAGGGTTAACCTGGCATGTAGTAAGGAAAGAGGCGGGATGAAAGGGGATACGTGCCAGGGACGTCGGGTACAGGAAGAGGAAGGAAAAAGCATAGACGTGCCAGGCACAATAAACGCCCAGTCGAACAGGTTCACCTATTACGCTGGATAGCTAAGCCACGTTTAATGCACTTCCGTCGAGCGTGGAATCTTCGATCGGTTATTTGTATGCACGATGCAACCGATCCTCTGATCCCTTGATCGTCTAGTCGCGCATTCACATCTTGAACGATCTTTGATGAAGAGGAAGTCTTCTTGATGCCAAGCCTTCCATCTTCACCGCTAATGTCTTCGACCTCGAGATCGGTGACTCGTCAAACTGCTTCATACTTTTCATTTTTCTTCATAATTTAAAGGCTACCAACATTTTTGAACGATATTCCTCGAGCTTCTTTTATGACAACATTCTTGGCTGAAGCATTATTAAGTGTTGCAGGTTTCTTTTTAAATACCAACATATTATATTTTTATTTCATATTTTACGAGATTATTTATTGGTATGAAATGGTTTTTCTTGAAATATATTTGTCTTACACTGTGTTGTATCTACAATTTTATATTTTTCTTGTAACTTTACAAGAAGCTTCGTGGAATATTCTAACATCGTTTTGGGAGAGAAGCTCGGAAACTTATAAATATAAAACATTTTATTATAGACTCTGTCGATACTTTTCCCTCACAAGTTGGTAGATTTGCTTCAGTTGCTCACCTCGAGATTGCCATCTCCTTTGAGCACCCTACGTCTCCGATATCCCACAAGAAGGGTTTATATTTCAGGGATTTCTTTTCGCTGAGAAATCACTTTTTAATGTCACTGACCAGCTCGCGTTCGAATCTACTTCCTCGATACAGTATATGGAATACCAGTCGCAAAGAACTATTTTTTGTTATGTCCTTTTTGCATCGATGAGCTTTCGCGAAATTTGCCATCGATTCAGAGAGACTCGAATCCTTTGACCTCTGCGAATATTTGGCATAATATTGCTGAGTATGATAACGGAAAATAGTGACGTAGGTAGAAATATTTATTTGTTTTTACTGAGTCAGTTAGAATTTACTAACGTTGAAGTCCTCGAAACTTGAGTGATCTAAAAATACAAAAATCTAAAACCTAACTTCAGAATTTAAAGAGCTAAAAATCACTAAACTTGAGAAGCTAGAAACTTGATTCCTCGGAAATTGAAATATTTGAAGACTCGCGAATTATAAATCAGTGAAAGTCAAATGATGAAAGGGCGCTTTCACACAGCAGCTCGTATCCGAAGGAAGCCTTCATTGATCCTAAGTGTACAGCTTCTGGAAAGAATGCTCGCGATACGATCGACATGCCTTCGCGTTTTATAGGAAAACGCAGCGAGTTCGGTGCCTTCGATATAACCAAGGGTTCGTACTTCCCGTTAGCCTCTGGCGAGATTGCAGATGACCCTATTCTTCGCTGCAGCCACTCGTCCCTATGCAAACAGAATTTCCGCCTCGTCACCGGGTTATAGGCTATTTTCCGCGGGAAAACAGAACACCCTTAACAAAAAGCAGTTCGGATCTTTTTTTGATCGCCGCCAGATCGTTTTCCGATAGGCGGCGAAAGAAGAGCACGGAACTTGCTCGTTTCGCGTTTTCGTTTCATTCTTCCCGTTTCTGAGTTATTTCGGATCCGCTCGTTCGCGCACGCAAAATTGATTCCGACGCTTATTTATCGCTGTCGTAATGCAGCGTTTCTGACGAGCGCGCGCAAACTCGAACAAATTACATGCTACGCGGATTAATTGATTGTGCCGTGGAACACCGGTGATTTATTATGTTCCACGGTATCCTAGATTATTTCCATTGCCATTAGGTTTGTGCCGTATCTCGTGGGATCTTGCAGTTTCCAGAACGATCCTTTTCTTTGTCAACATTCTTCGAATCCATTTAATTTGTTAACCACAGTTTAAAATCGTACACTTCATATTGAAACGATTATATCACCTAAATCCACAACCATCAATTTCTTATGATTTCTCATTGTATGCAGTCACTGACATCTCCATAATTATTTTACGAAACTATAACATCAGAAAAGTTATCCCATCTCGATTGAAACATCAATCGAGTTACAGAACGGTACTTCGTGTTATTATTTCAAATACGAGATGATTACTTTCAAAATCATTCGTCGAAATAAAATAACACCGTTACAGTTCGAAACAATTATGAAGTAATATATGTTATTTGAAACTTGATATTTCGAGGAATGTTATTTCACGTGTGCTCAGGTTTATTCGGAAGCTAACGTCTCAAACTAAAAACAGAATAATCAGAATATTTGTTAACGCTCTGTAGAAAATTGATTAAATCGGAACTAGTTTGGTCTACGTGACTTTTTTGCTTTCAATGTAACTTACTCGATAGATTAAACAATTTCTTCCAGGATCGATAAGAGATTCGCCGAGGTCCGTTTAAATTTACAGAAAAGTCCATCACGTTTCGCACACATGAAACTTTAATGTGGTATTCTTAGAGCCGATGCCGTTCCATCGTGTAGCGAGAAGACGGTTCTCTCTGTGGCTCGTTAGAAATTCATGACTATCGACAAGTCAGACTTCGTCGGAAAAGACATTCCCATACTTCCTTATGCCCTTGGCCATATACGAGCTATCAACGGTGCAGCGTACAAGAAATTTGCATGGTGTTTTATCAATCTGAAACTTCCAACCTGAAAAATCCCACACCTGATCAAACGAATACAGTTAACATGTTTAACGTACAGGGTTTGTCCAATAAGTATCCGGATTGATGTCCTAAAATGAAGTGCGTTGAAGATATACGTACATTGAGTTAATAATCTTCAAAGTATGCCCCTCCTGCATCAATACACCGTTACCAGCGGGGTTTCCATTGTTTATACGCTTCCTGGAAGTCGGCAAGCGTAAGACTGTTCAGGCACTCCGTCGAAGCCGCTTGAACCGCCTTAATCGTCCCGAAACGATGTCCTTTAAGGCTTCTTTTAATGCGAGGGAACAGAAAATATCAGAGGGTGCTATATCTGGACTGTAGGGTGGTTGGGGTAGTGTTGTGATGTTATGCTTCGTCAGTATCTGTCTCACAATTAACGACGTGTGACTTGGCGCGTTGTCGTGATGGAGCATCCAGGAATTCGCGATCTCCCTTCGTACGCGGCGTACTTTAAGTCTCAAACGTTCGAGCACTTCTGCGTAAAATTGGCCATTCACTGTTTGTCCAGCAGGTACAAACTCCTTGTGGATAACACCTTTTGCGTCAAAGAAGACAATAAGCATCGATTTTATCCTTGACTTGCTCATGCGAGCCTTTTTAAGGTCGAGGAGAGCCGCTTGTGTGCCACTCAGCACTTTGCATTTTTGACTCCGGATCGTATTCAAAAATCCATGTTTCGTCACCGGTAATCACTCTGTCTAAAAGATTTGAATCCCTCTCCAAACATTCTAAAAGTTCACGAGAAATCGTCACACGGCGTTCTTTCTGTTCCTCTGTTAAAACCTTCGGAACCAATTTAGCGCACACTTTTCGCATTTGCAAATCCTCGGTTACGATAGAATGAATAGTGGATTTCGTTAAATTTAATTCCTGTGCAATTAAACGAATGCTTAAACGGCGATCGGAATTCAAAATTTCCCGCACTTTGTCGACATTCGTATCGGATCGGGACGACGACGGTCGTCCAACGCGTTGCTCGTCTTCAACGTCTTCACGGCCATCTTTGAAATTTTTGTGCCACTCAAAAACACTCGTTCTGGACATGGAATCATCCTTGTAGGCCTGACGAATCATATTAAATGTCTCCGTAGCAGATTTATTTAGCTTAACGCAAAATTTAATCGCACAACGCTGCTCGATGTTTCGTTACATTTTGATTCTCGACGCGAACGTTAAATATGCTTCCACTTCAAGCACGATATAAACGAAACAAATGGTGGAAAACAAATGAATCTAGATTTTTATTATACACAACAACTTTCCGCATCGATCTAGCTAATAGAGATTGCTCCCTGACCTACCAAACTAGCAGAAAAAAATCAGTCCGGATACTTATTGGACAAACCCTGTATATTTAAAAGAGTTTGGTACAAACTTCCGTTGGTTTTGGAGGATGAAGATTTAACCATTTGAGATTTGCAAATATTTAGGTTTAGGGAATTTTATATTACATTTGAGAAATTTGGAGTAGGTGTAAAATATGGGAATGTGAAGATTTGGGGATCTGGGAATTTGGAGGGTTTGGATATGTAAGGATAGAAAGACCCGATGGATTTTGGAGTTTGTGGATTTAAGGATGTAGAGATTTGAAGACTGATGGATTTTGGGACTTTAGAGAGTTGGAGATCTAAGAGTTTTGGGATCTAGAGATTCGAAGACCTAGAATTTGGAATCTAGAGATTAGATTTAGAAACCACCTGGTTTGGATCTAACTCTATCTAAGAACTTTGAGGACTATTAATTTTAGAAGGCAGAGATAATGAAATCTAGCAATATTTTAATGTACCATATTTTCAAAGAACATCATGATACTCCAATTCTAACAGCGTTTATCGAAAAATACCAGAACATGACCTTATTACAAAGCAAACAAATAATTTGCGCTTTTATTCGTAGTGGCCCACTTTGTACACAGACAGTTACCAGTAAAATGTCAAGTATTTTGTGTCCTAATCAATATTCGCGGTTGGTTAGGTTCACCTCGATCTTAAAGAATCTCTTGCACCGTCGCAACACAACAATCGTACGAATTGATCGAGCTACTTACCTCTGTTCCCCGTTTTGTTCCCTTTCGTTTATTGGAATGGAAGGTGGAGGCACTTTTCTTTTGAAGGCAATCCACGATGATGCTTTCTTAACCCTCAGCCAGGATCCTTCGGGAGACTTCCTGCCCCTTGAATCGAAAGCGTTTTATAGGTCAACCACTTTCGAGCAGAGACGAACTGCTTGGCCGCGTAGTCGGATCGATTTAGCCGCAGACGTAGTCATGGTTCAATTGCCAATCGGCGCATGATATCTCGCGCAACGTTCGCTGGAACAACGTTCCTAGGAGTTATAGCTGAAGATTAACGCGAGCAATGTTAGCACACCTGCTCACCCCATTCCTCGGTGCCGGCGTTCCATGTTTGTCGAACGCGAGCGCGAAGGTGTGCAAACACGCGTGCGATGCACCCAATGAATCGTGCATTGTTTCACGCTAGGGAATTCGTCGCAATGCGATCGAAAGTGCGTCTGAATCGTTGTTGATCGCTCCTACCGTCTACGGCTTCTCTTGCGGGGTTAATTGAAAACGGTGATTTCGCGTTCAGAACATTACCCAAGATCTAAAAATGATTAAAAAGTTGGAACGTCTAAGGAAAATTTGACTTTCGTGACATAAATTTTAACAGCCTAAGACTGTCATTATGGTAATAATAACCAAGTTTCTTGAAGCTGCTATAATTGAAACTGCGTCGTCTTGCAAGTGGGAAATTAACTTCGATATTTTTAGACTTCGTTAACTAAGATATACAGTCCTTTTATTACTCTCGCACTTGTGAAGTCTAATTGCAAATTCAAAAGACTTTTTATGGCGAAAATAAATAGTAAGATGTATGTGTGAATTCTGTTGGTGTATGTTCGATGTAAATTATTCCTGTACGTTTTGCGTGCCGGTGAATTATTGAATCGGCCGAATTCTGGTTTTATTTGCAATTTCGTGCGCAGTTTATTAATAGAGTCTGATCAATAAAATGATGCTAGAGTGTCAGTTTACTGTAATACCTAATTCAATTTATAAATAAAAAATTAGGTTTAATCTGCAAGCGTTTTTTGAGCATCAGTATTGAGTATTCTTGTCAGTTTAAAGAAATTAAAATTAAGAATTGACATTAGTTTTCATTTATACAAAATTTGATCAAAAATTAATTTTGATCTTTGTGATTGAAAGTTCCATCTGATTGACTAACCTTATGTTTAAGTAATAATATAATTTAATTCTTAATGAAGTAAGATCTTAATAGATTGGATCAGGCTGGACAGGCTCAAATGAAATTTTCAAGAAATGCTATCGAAATTGCAGTAATGAAGCTCGATATTTTTGACCAAGCCGACATGCTGTCTTAACGGGAACTGAAGATTTTCTCTGCACACACGCGTACGACGAAATTCAATATATCGTACACGCTTCGTTACTTACCGAGCGTCTTACAAAGCGCACCCACACCAAACATGGGTGATCCTCACGCACGCGAGCACACAGGCGAGCGTCACAGGAGCACAGGGCGTGTAACCGAAGGGAAGACCGGGGACGCCTCTCATCCGGAGCTTGCGCCTTTAAAATAATATTTCAGCAGGATTATTGTCGATGGAAACGGTAAAACAGCTTACGCTTCGCAGCCGAGCGGGCAGAGGCATTATGCAAACCGAGTTCACCCCTCGTCTTCCATCTCCGGTGTTTCTCCCCGCTGCTCATCCGTCGAATCGCCGAGACAATCGCGTTCGCGTCCTCTCTCTCGCCTTGCCGAACCACTGCCACCCTTACCCTCGTGAACCAACCACCCTACGAACGGTTCTCTTCGTCCCTCACACGCGCGGCTCATTAGGATGAAAAAAGAGATATCCTTCGAAGGTATTTCAGGTGCGGGTTCCGTTGTGTTTCAATCCAAAGGGAACGGAATCGAATGCGTCTACCCTTCTTCATTGTCCTTCGTCCTCGTCGCGTTCCCTTGTAATTAACGCGTGCACAATTAAGTGGCAGCGCGTCTGGAGACGGAATAAAGGACGACGATGCCACCGACTCTACGATTCCGCCCTTCGTTCCGTATCTTTTAACGGTTTTTAATCGAGCGAACTTTTTTAGGGGACTACTGGGAAATAAATCGAAGGTCGAACGGTATCTCGACTGTGATCGTCGGGGAGAAAAAATCGAGAATATCCATTATGCCGTTTCACGGGCGTGCAGGGGTGGAAGGAAGATCAGCCCGGCGTCTTGTCTCGAAAGTTCCCAACATTGCTGACATTTTCACCCTTGCGATTTCTATCTTTCCGACGGTCCTTTCACACCCGCTAAATCCTTTCTCCTTTTCCCACCATTACCCGTTGAGGTGACGGGTTTCCTCGTTAGGAAAGAAGCTAACCGTCGTGCCGTTCGCCCGGAACGAAATGGCGTCGTCATAGTAACCGTATCTGCTGGATGTTGGAAGGTCTTTCCAAATTATCGTTCGATGCGTCACTGCGGATGACATGCATACGTTTTCACTGTATGCCTTGGAGGTACACGTTTGTGCACGTGTAAATATTTGGAGCAAGATTAAGATTTAATCCACAGTTCCCTAATTCCATAGATCCCTGTTCCAGTAAATTCCAATATCCCTAACTCCCTTAATCCTTTAATCCTCGAATCTCATATTTCTAAATCTGTATATTTCTAAGTCATCTCTATAATTTTCTCTACTCCTCCATTCTGCTAAATAAATGCGACCACTTATAGTTTGATTAATATAGAAAACCAATAGCGATGGGAACCATCTAAAGCCAGCAAAACCTTTTTCATCCGAGGTGGAAGATTTGCGCGATGGAAAGAGCGAGAGAGATGCGAGCTCGTTCGTTCGATCTTCCTCCGGTCGACGGCAAGCAACTTCTCAGACGAACGATCAGCTCGAGATAAAACGGGACAAAAGCTTCAGGTAAATCCGAGGAAAATCAAAGGAAAGAAAAACGAAAAGAAAGTGTTTCCACCTTAAAGTTCGTCAATCTGCGGAGCTCGTGAGCCTGCGAGATCGAGGCCAATTCGATGTCGTAAAACGAAGTTCGATTCTGATCCCTCCGCACCGTTTCCTTTTCTCGAAAGAAGCACGATCGTTGCATTCGTGACAACGTACCGTACACGCTCGCAGTCGACGAACGAAAAGGTGGAATGCCGACTCTCGTGACAAACTTCTCGCTGCTACCATGTGACTGCTGCTACTTTATCTCTACCGTCAAAGACTCGCTTTCACGGATACGCATCAGCAAAACCACCGGATGCCGACATCAAAGTTACGACTTCGGGCGTATAACAAGGGGGTCATAGTTGTTTTCCTATCAGTTGAAGCGATTGGGAGAGACAGGAAAAAGGGGGTCGATAAATATGGCTTGATCGTTATATGAAAATACGTTATCCAACGCGAAGATATTTTCAGTGTAACGTTGGTGATTTTTGAAAAATATTTTAATAGGTTTTATACACAATATTCCAAACATATGGTTTCCAATATTTTAATATAAATTGCATCTTCCAGATCAGTGACCTTCATCTTTGTATACTCAAGTACGACAATCTAACCTTCATCGAAGCTGTTCAGATTTTGTTTCCAACATCTTTTGGAATGCATAAGCCCGAGTCCATTCGATTCCAAGTTATAGTCTAAAAGTTGTACTAAACGCCGAAATCGCGATCGGATTCCGGTACGACCAGCTCGGGAGTATTATTAGTTGCACCGGCAGGTGGCGTGCAGGGATTTCTTGTTCGATTCCAATCGAACGAAAGAGTCTTCGGGCATATCGGTTTTTCTAGAAATTCCACTTCCGTTTGGATCGTCGCACGTGCAGGGATTCCCCGTGAGTTTTCTGTCGTTTTACCGGGAACTGTTGGGAATCCATCGGGACACAATCGTCCACGATCCCGGCGCACGGTGCCGCGAGAATTACGTGGAACGGTGTGGCGCGCACAAACGCGTACACATCGCGTCCCCGTCAAATATTGATTTTCCTTCACGGATATGACAATGATTTGTCACCGTAGACGAAGCGCTGGCGCGTACGAAAGTTTGCTACGGGCCCGTGTAAATAGAACGCGTGTTTCATAGTCGATCAGTCGCGATGGAACGACCGCTCGAGGGGGTTGCACGGGACTACCGATGAATCCGAAACGAGTCTCGCGTTCGATCCTCGAAAGAAAAGAGGGGTCCCAGGGTCAGGAGTATTTTCTAAAGAAACATCGTCGAATGGAAAGGCAAACGGAGGCGTGCCTTTGACGACCGCGACGCGACGCCGCGTCGTAACGAAGTTCTTCCATAAGGCTAAAACCTTAGTAAATCCGTTGCTCGAGTTTGGTTCAATCTTGTTTTATTTTACGAGAAAGGCTCCGAAGGATATATGATGGCGTGGCTGCTACCGCGCAACTCCGTTTCCACGGTCTTCCAAGAAAATCAATGGGAACATATTTCCTTTTATCCGACGGATCGAGTTCTTAGGAAAATCTTTCGAGTTTCTTTTCCCCGGCGTCGACGACCCGAGGACTTTATTGCAAATTGGCCGGAGATCTTTGGAAATATCGTGATCCCCAGCCGTGTACCCGTTCGTGCCTTTGCACGAGCGGGTCCCATTGAAATTGAGAGTCCATTTACGGAAATCCTTTCCCTTCCTGTTCCTCTGTGCGCCCCCTTCTGCTCGCCGGGCGAACGTTCAATCAGACGCTGCCGGTGTCTGAAATGACTTTATCGCTAATTCATTTAAGTTCGACCGCATCCTCTTAGGGTTGAAATTTCTGGGCTGCCGGGAGAAGTAGAGATCAACGCCGTTCCCTGGCAATACCTTGGTTAATTAGATGTGACTACACAAAAGGGAAAGGGGTAGAGGGAGAGAAAAAGAGACGGAGGAGGAAGCAGAGATGCTAGCGTAGAATATAGTAGCTTAACGCAGGAACACTTGTGCCCCGTTGAACAGCCCGAAGGTGAGATTTCAAGCAGTTGCTTATTACACTCTGCTCTTCCATTTAACGCAGTTGGGCTGTGGATGCGAACCTCGAGAATCGCTTTAAATAGATTCCCTACGTTTGTCCTGCTTGCCCTCGCGTTTGCACCCTTCTCGCGCAAACTAGCTCTCTCGAATCGTTCGAAAGACGACCGAAACTTTTGCTTTGAGATGTCCTACGCAAAATTGCCGGAGCTTCCATTTAAATAGTTTACCAGACTTCGGGTAGCGAAGCCCGGCCCTCCGCTTTGCTAATATCTGGACTAATTAGACACAATTAGAGAGGACAGCTTTTAGGACCTGGGGTTTCCACCGTCATGGCCAGTTTTAAAACTTTCAACTTCGTAGTTTCTTTCCACCTCCCCTTTTTCGGCCCGTTAATAGTATCAAAGTTCGTCGCAGATTATTTCATGTAGTTTCAACTGCTTCTTAGCTCTCCGACCTCGTACTCCAGTAATGATGCTAAATATGGAACGTGTGTGACTACATAGCAGTGCTTCAACAATATTTTCAGATATTAAACAAACTTATATTATATACGTGAAATTATCATTAACGCAGACAAGGTAGTTCAAGTAAAATTTCTATCCCAACTGTGTTTTAACACATGATGACCCTTCAGAGATCGTACACAATATGTTCAGATATTTAATCAATCTGTCTATTAACTTCATTCACGCAGACAAAGTAGGTCAAGTAAGATTTCTATCCCAACTGTGTTTTAAAACAAAGTGATTTTTAAGAGATCGTACAAAATGTATACAGATATTTAATCAATTTGTCTATTAACTTCGAAAGACTCAAATGATAAAGCCCGGGCCAGATAAACGTTCTCTTATCCACAAACACGCAGGCGAATGTTTGCAAACTGTTCGTAGATCTAAAATGTTTTCAAATAAATATTTGCAGACAGTTTTTATACTATATTTAAACAGTTCTCATACCACTGACAGCTCTCATACTTCCAAACATCTATATTCGCGTTTGCGGGTGAAGATAGGTCTGAAAAGTATTATCAACTAGTCCGATCATGATTGAGATACAAAATAATGACTCGAGTTGATGCATTGGACAAAATGAAAAGTGAGCCCTCGAGTATAAAGGGTTAAGATACTAAAAGTGTGTTTCACGGAAGCATGACCCCCCATAAATGTTTGGAGCTTAGGGTTAAAGACGTTGGAAACGTGATACGGATGAAGACGATCTCGAAATGATTCGTTAGCGCGATGAATGCTCTCTAACAGTTGAACTGGACAATTTAATGATCGATTTAAACGGATTTTCAGCATAGCCGCGCATTCAAATCTACAGAATGCAATTAATGAACGCGCTTTGATCGATCTAACTGGATAATCTCGACCGCAATTTCAGCATCGGCCAACGTCGAGAATTCCTGCTCCTTACTCGTCATCGCGCCACGCGCTCGTTCGTCCCGCGAGCCGGTATAATTGAGTTTCCTACGGGGGAGGGCTAGAAATTGGCCAGGTTAAAACGAATTAGCGAGCGAACAGGGACGTGGGTTCGTTCCCGCTCCGGTTTGTCCCAATTCCGATGCCGCGCCGTCTGGAGTGTAATTGCCGGAAATGGCGACCGCCATACAGAAACGCAAATACGTTTGTAACCCGACGGTGGATTACACGCTCCCATGAAACGCTTTCCCTTTTTCGGCAAAAGAGGAAAAATGATCGTTAAGGGGTTATCGTTACTCCGGGATTACCGGTTATGCTACCCTCTACTTTTACCCTCGATCCATTCCTGTAGTTTACCGCCGTGTCTTAACACAGTGTCTCTGTTGTTTCGTTCGTATACTCTCTTCTTGCACGATGGATAATGGAGATAAAAGTATGAAAGTTTAAAAACTTACGAATACGGGAAACTTGAAAGCGACACAATTAACAAATATAGAAGCATGAAAATTTAGAAATTTAGAAACTAGAGAAAATAAGCTAAAAATTTAGAAATTCGAAGGAGAACAAATTTGAAGTGTAGGAGCCTAAAAATTTAAATACATGGAAATGTAAAAATTAGACAAATTAACAATATAAAATGTTAAAAAATTTAAATGGAAAAATTGAAAATTTCGAAGCTTATTTTGTAAATACATATTTCAAAGTCGATTGGAGATTTTATGTTTTTACTATTACAAAGCGGAAACGTATCAAATTGTTCATGTGCTCATTGATCTTATTTCACAGTAGTATTTATTACACTATGAACAACAATCGCAACGTTAATACAATTTTATCCGTAGAATTAATCTAACCGCTTGACAGTAGATTAAACAGCGGGTCGCTTGTGGTAAAAAAATGAATCGGTATTGCGGATACAAACGACGATTGATCGATCCAGTTAATGGACTAACTAGATTTCGAGTCGATGAAATGTTAAACCATTTTTTACCGGTACGCACGGCGAAAAGAACTTTCCGCACAATGCAGAGAGAGCAAATAATACGATTGAAAATTTCCGTCGACACAGCGTACGCAATTAATTTCCCATCTCCAGGAAATATAAATTATTTTTGTTTAAAGCGTAGTTTAATATCGGCCAGCCGCGTTATTATTCCGCGCGTCGATACAGTAATTTAATTAATCTAGAACGTTGGCTTTCGCTTCGGCAACTTTTTTTTTTCAATTACCACGAACACTCATATTCCAGTTTCAATCTGCAACCGTAATCAGTCTTTGTTTGCGCCTGAATTGATTCGTTTCGTTAGTGCCTCTGTGTCATTATTATTACTAATATTTATTACGTTGCAAATACTAGAATATTGGAAGAACAGATTTAGGGATTTATCTGGGAATATAGGGATGTGGACACAAGAATTTGGTGATACAAGTATTATAGTCTTTTATTTAACCGACTTCGAAAAAGGAGGAGGTTACTCAATTCGATCAGTATATTTTTTTTTTTTTTTTTTTTTTTTTTAATATTTATTATATGTAGAAGTATGTAGAGTAACAATGTATGTAGGAAAACGGAGACGTGTGGACACATATGAACTTTGAGTACCAAAGTATCTCAGTACATAGAAATCTTAAGACATAGATACCTAGAGATGTAAATGCAGACACGTACATAACACATAGAACACATAATAACACATATACATATAGAAATCCATACATGATTTTATAATTAATGACAGCAGGTGTTCGACCGGACACGTTTTCCCTGCGGTAGCCCCGAAAGTTGTATCATTGAACCTGGTGCATTGTCCTCGAATTTTTCAAGCGTAGAATAACGCGGAACGCATTGACTGCGACAGAACAGAAAGCACGAAATTGCGATTGGCGCCTGGGGTTATGATTTCGATTCTTTTTTTTCCCACTTCTCTCTTTCTCGCTTTGTATCGGCGAACGAACCGTACGCGAAATATCGTAAGCGGTAGCTTGCAATTTTCATGGGCCGACAACGTCGCCCGAGGGATTAGCAATACAATCATCGACACGCCAGAGATACTCTTTCGACATGCAGTTCTGATTTCGGATGTAAATCGCCCGTTACGACGCGGAGAACACGTCGATTTGACGCCATGAAACGATCGGTCGAGAGGAACGCAAACACCGGTCGCGAGAAAACGATTCGAGTAACTGAACGTGGTCACGAAGACCCTTTTAATGTTTTAACGATCGCGAACAAATTGCTGAAAATTCCGTCGGGAATGAGGTTTGTTTTTCGTGAAATTCGAATGTCATTTTTATTCTACATAGCTTGTGTACTGTCATATATTTATTGGACGCGTGTAAATTGCAAAAATCGAGGTGTCAAAATGGTTTTGACTCTTTCGTGCTTTTTTATGAAGAGAAATTTTGCAGTGAGAACACGGTTTACTACAGTAATTATCAACTTCGCAATCAAGTTTTGATTGCAACGATCAAATAAACACCCGCTAAAATTTTCGTTAAAAAGTTCTGTATGAAATCATGTAGCGTAATTACAAATTCCGTCACGCAGATTTTTAAAGAAATATATTTATACGGTAATTTGAAATATTAGGACAATATTGAATTCTAACAATAAATGATATGTGAGTACTTACATATTTTCAAACCCATACATATAGAATTATTGTAAAATTCTCAGGTTTAAAAATTTGAAAATTAATTTTTTTTTATGAGACTGAAAGGTTAAATCGAAAAAACGTAATGATGTGATTAAACAATAATAATGTGTTCTGAATATATTAATGATAGCGTGTAGCTATAAATAGCCATTTTCATTGGAGCGTTAAAATAGAATCTGCCTTCATCGCGACTGATCTCCAAGATTTTCTACTTGTGCTCTTTCTCCGCTCTATCCTTCGGCTCGATGAATTTTTCATCGCTAACCCCCCCTTTAATGAGCGGCGAATTATTCCTGGAAGCTCGCTCCTATAAATACAATCTGCATGTTTAATGAATTTTGTAATTGCACGGTTTCCTAGCTGCCTCTTTTTTTAGCGATCATCTCGGTCGACGTTAATGAGAAACACAATGCCTTGGTCGATAGCGCGAGTTTAGGTAATTTTCATCGCTGATAATTGCGCGGGAAGTTCGCGTCGGTTGAACGTTGCAAAAGAGTATTCCGGCTTCTCTTTTCACCACGTTCCCCGCAGCAAACTAAAGCGTGAAAATATCTGCAGAGTAAATTAATATCGAGCTACGGCGTAGTCGTGTCCTGCACGTCCCCGATTCACGATGATTCGTCACTCGTAACTCGATAACCGGCGAATTTCCATTAACGCGAAATTGAAAAAGTTGTTGAAAGAAGGAGGGACGATATCGATGATTGATCGCTTTCCATTCGCGGAAACTACGATCGGATATAAAAGAAACAACGTTCGAGGAACATTATCAAGTATATTTGTATTTCACGAGTGCATTAATTTTCATGCTATTTTGAATCTCCGGTTACCGCGCTTCGAAATGGAATTATATGAGAAGTTTAAACTTCAAATTTTCAAATTGGAGACATTTGTAAAAAAATTTGGAAGATTGAAAAAATTCCGGTTAATTAAAGTATATTAGCGAAATTTGCCAAAGTAAGAAATGTGAAAGGAAGAAATCAACAAGGTATAATTGTCTGCAGCGAGTTGTAGACACCGTAGCAGTCGGCAGGTACGAAGTGCGGATTATTAACCAACTAAATGGAGTATTTTCCCGAGAATTTACGAGTAGCCCGCGTAATTGCATAAATCACAGGGGAGCGTGATGAACGATGCCGTCATCGCGTTCCTGCTTCGAAGCCGCGCGGATGAAATACGCTCGCATGGACAATTTTCTTGGCGTCGTTCATGAAACCGAACTATTCCCGCAACTCGCGTTCCTTCCATTCGTTTCTCTGTGACGTTGCTCGCTCAAAAATTTCCACGATGAGAAGGAGGCGTGGAGGCTGAAGAAATAAGGACGGAGGTAAAGTAACGCGAACGGAGGAACGGCGAAGATCGATAGAAAGTTTCAACCGAATTCAAGCAATTTGTCTCCTGTCCGCCGCGATCGAAGCCATGTTCTGAAAATCAATCGCAACGTGTTACTCGAACGATCCAATCCATCCTGCGGGATTCTTTATCCCGGAGCCATCAGCTGCTGCGAAAGCATGCACAACGGTACACGCCACGGAAATCCAATATCCGACACCGTGCAAAAACGCCTTAGAATGTCACGCGTCGCGAGAAATTTACCGATTGATCGATGTCCCATGGACAGCGCACGGTTTACCAACCGTGGAACCGCGATACTCGATTTTATACCCTGCTTACCCAACGCGAACCAACCACTTTTTACCGATACATTTTTCATCCATCAGACGCGCATTCGAGCCAGCCTGGCGAAAGTCGAAAGTAAAAATAAATTGCACCGATAAAAAGAAAGGGAACAGTTCGAACAAGATGCAATGTTGCATCGACTCTGAGCTCTTGTTACGATTAATATTGCCAAGTTATATTGCCTCATTTAGAATTTCTAAATTTCCAAACTTCCTCAAATTGTCAGAATACTGTAGTTCTAAATTGAACCCATAAAAGAAGCTTACAACGCTTACCAGACTGTAGAGTATTCCCGGAAATAGGAAAACAGAACAGAATCACGAGAGGATGATTCGTAGTTGTGAAGATGGCAGGGTTAAATAAAGTCCAGGATAAAGGGATGAGTTTGAAAAAAGGTGCTTATAGACATACCCTAGAAGCGAGGAGAGCTCTTAAAGTTCCTGCCCTCGTATCGGAGATAGACCACATCGTACTCCTATCGCACATACGTTTTACAAATTGATCTCGAGAGTGAATCAAAGGCAGATTCTTGAACGGAGGGTGCGTTCCGATCAAACGCACTCCACATCGTTTATCTCTTATCTTGGCCTATACAATACGTACATTTTTTTGAGATGAACAATTTCAATAGTTTCAAATAAAACTTTTAAAATATGGAGTTCCCAAATTTGAAACCTTGAAAGTTTTTGAATTTAATTTCTTATGAACTAATATGTGAATGCCAAATCTACCAGCTATTTTCACACATCATGTGAAACCACGAAACGAAAGATGAAATTGCAGTTAGCAAACAGGGGACAAACGCGATCTCTGTCACGTTCGCGGAGATTTGTGTTATTATGCCGAGTACTGTTTGTTAAGCCTTTACGTAATCTCTGGCGCGTGTTACTGGTGCTCGAGGAGCATGCTCGTTCCGGGGATGTAACTCGTATCGAGTACGTTACACGTCGACGTGAGCATCGAATCGATAATTTCAGTCCGTTCGACGACTTTCCGCGGGCCACTTTTCGAAGCAGGCCAAGCGGTGACGCGCGAGTTCTGTCGCTTTGAGGAGAACTTTTTTTCCCCCGCGAGCGTATTTCAACGTGTCAGCCGAGCAGTGGGACTCGCGTAGCCAGTCGTTTGTCACGCTTCTGGTGATTTATACAATTACACGGAGTACTGTTTGCTAACAACGTGTGTGGAACGAGAGCTGCTGTAGGCTTCTCTCGTGAAAGGGCCACGAGTGGGAGCGTTTTATCAGCTCCCGCCGAATTTATATTAGCGAACATTGCGAGCGGACATCGAGAGAGAAGCAGACTGTTCAGGAGAACAGAAAGAGCGTTGCATGTCCTGTTACCTACGTAGCAATTAAGGTAATGTCGCCTTCGGCGGTCCAACGACGAATGAACAGTTTGTCTTCCTCTTTGTAGGTACACGAGCGACGCAAGTCTATTTACCTGGTAACCAACGACCAGATTTTAATATTAATTGAAATAATTACGAAAGCTCTTTCCCACGAATCAAGCAAGTAATTGTCAGCTTTTTCTGAGAATTTAAATGGAGAATTTAAATGGGGACAGCAGTCTTTTTATTTATACAGTTAAAGTGAATTTATAAACTTTAACATTCTCTAGTTGACGAGTTTTTCAAGTTTAATCATTGAGGGATTCAACACTTTTGAACATAAGGAAATTTTAGTTAAAAAATTTTTAATTTTTAGTAAATTACAAAATTTGGAAATTAGAAATTGGGAAATGTTATATTTACTAGATGTAGAAATTTACAAGTATGAAATGTTGGAAATTCAGTAGTTAAGAAATTGTATATTGGAGGATTAAATTTTGCAAGATCACATTAATCTTCTCACATTCGCATTATTTCAGAAAGAATCAATTGCCTGTTACTTTTTGCTACGAGTTATTCTTCATTAATCGCGAAACGCAACTTTCTATGCACTATATGCATAATTGTTTGGAAATTATACGCAATTACCAACCGCGGCATCGTGCTTCGATTAATTCGTTTACTCTTGCATGCTGCGGGTTTCGATGGATTTCACAGACGTATTAACGCGCTCATGAGGCACGAAGGAATAATCGTTCGATAACGATGATAATTCGGTTGTTGTACTGGTACAAGCATCTATCAACGAATGCTATAATCGACGATTACGCACGCCTTGCGTACGATTAATCTTTCCGTTGCTGCTTCTGCTTTCAGCTACCCCACTGACCTCCGTTTCCGAAATAGAATAAATTGTTGAAATACCCAATTACCTAGTTTCCAAATTCGGTCATTTGAGCGTTTATTTGATTCGAAATTTCTAAGTTTCTAAATTTTCAAATTTTTTAAATTCCAAAATTCTTCAATTACAAAGTACCTAAATTTCTAAATTGAAAATTTTGAATTCTCCATGGATTTGAATGATTTCACCGGTGTTCTTTAGAGAGCACTCGAGTTGCCCGCTTTACAACGTTAAGTTTCACGATGTTCAATCAAAAGTGTTCCCAGTTGCAGCGTAAGAAAATAATCGTAAATAGCCGCGCAGGCAACACATCATAGTACCTATCCTCCGTTCAATTAACGTTTCACGAGCCAACTTATTAGATGTTCTACAGCGATAAGAATCGCATTATGCTGCCATTGATTCACGAGGAATTCACGAGCGAGCTTAACGAGTGTGGCTATTATGGCTACCGTTTAAAATGAACGTTTGAAAGTGTGAGATAATTAACATGGCGCGTTATGGAAGGAAGCGGTGAACCTGTGAGAAACATTTTTGCTTTCGTTTCTCGAGATAATTGTTTTCTACAGAAAGTGAAATATAATGCGGATGAATGAACTTGCATATGAATTATTTAACAAATTTATTTCTTATAAAAAGATGTTCCTAGTAGCATTGATTTAAGTTGATTCAATTATTCTTTATACGAAGACATTCTTTGTACGATGAGCTTTGTTCTGGATTTAATAGAGCATGTATAAGATTATTTTTACAAAGATTGTTCCAAATATGTGAGTTTTCTATATCTCATATTCTGTTAGTTATTATTAAAATATGTAATGTGTAACAATTTGTATAATGATATTAAGAAACGTTAACTTAGTAAATACAGCAATGGAAGAGATCAAATAAATAAATACACCAGACATGCAGTTTGGGAACAAATGTGGAATGATCAACAGTTTACAATAAAAGTGTCAGGAGATACTAAAAGAAAATCCCACACACGTTTACTGGTTATTCAGTAGTTGCTATGAACCATCCAACCACTATAAACCTGAGGATTCTGAAATTACCAACTATTCCGAAAAAAATGTATAGCTTCAGGTATCAGAGAATGTTCGTGACGCGTGTTCAGCAGCAAAGATGAACTTGGAAGCGTGAGATATATCGCGACCGTTCTCGCCGTGACCGGAGTAAACGTTGCACAATTGAAAGCTGAGATGCATCGAAACAACTAGTTGGGGTTAAAGATTGCCAACCGAATGGATTTGAAATCTTGTTGCAGGTAGCGTAGGGTTGTTAGCGTGCAGGGCCGCAGATGTTCATTGGAAAATTTAGAGGTTCAGAAATATTGGGGTTGGGAATGGGAGATGTGAAAACTTGGGAATTTTTGGATTTTGGGAGTTGGAAAGGGACTTGGAATTTGGGGATTTGGAAATTTGGGATTTTTGGAGTTTACAGATTTGCAAATTTGGGACTTGGAATTTGGAAATTTTAGAATTTAGATACTTTGGAGATTTGGATCTTCGAATCTGGCATTTGGAAATTTTTTAATTCACATATTTGGAAATGTGGAACTTGGAAGTTTCATGTTTACCAATTTATAAATTATAAATTATTATTAAAGTAAAAAATGTAGGATCTCAAAAACGGTGTACTTAAATAAGTCTATAAATAAAAGAATTTCCAAACTTGAGAATTGAAAGGTTCATAGGTAGAAAGCACATCCTGAAAATTTGACCGCTTACGTACCTGCATCCGTACTAAATTCGGCCCTGGTGAAAAGGAGCATCTCGAGCAGCGATGCATCCGTGGGTTCGCTCGTTCGTCTATCCGCAGCAAGGTGGTCTGTGGTTTATCCCTCATTACGTGCGATTCGTTTGCGGTACGGACACTCGCATCGCGCGATTTTCTCTTGTTCGTTTCGTTCGATTCAGCGGCCAGGTTTGCCGCATACCATCCTCTTCCGCGGACCGCTGCCGCAGTTATTTATCGATTTGCAACTCGCCTCGAAGCACGTGATAACAAGGACCCTGGCGAGAGGAAGTCGTATCCTCGAGCTGTTCGTCCGATGGATCACCGATCAAACGCGTGTGCGTGCGTTCGTGTACTAAAGGGTGTCTGATCTTGATGGGCAAAACGTCTTCGTCGTTTTCGATGCTGCAAAAATCATGCAAAAAGGTAGCCAGTCAATCGTGAACCTTGTGGTACGGTTTTCCGGTGATCCTGCTCCTTATTGCGAGTCGAGAGAGGAATCAAAGTATATATGATCACAAAGGTATCCTTAAGGGCTATGGCTCTTTGTACGGTACAAAATAATGACTTTGAAGGAACACCTTACTATCACGTAAAATCATGTGCCATCGAGTATACATAATAAATATATTCAAAAATAAATTAATGAATGTATGTAACATATGTCTATGATATATGCATACATATAATATATGGTATAAAATATATAGTATTCATGCAACTACCTTTTACTTACATTTTGTGTAACAGTTACTTGCTCTTCGTTAAAAATCTAAGATACAGGTGTTTTCACGTATCTTCGTCCATAATTTAGAATACAAAGATGTAGAAAAGGAAGATGTTGCAAGTTGACAGATGTTCGAGTCGAGAAACTTAGCCATCAGTGCCCGCGAGCGCGTTCTACATGCAACATTCTGATCGCGCTCGTCAATTTCTGATCAAAGACACCCCCGGTGCATCAGTTTTCGCAAGGTAGCATAAAAGCGTCTACCACGGGGGATGTTAAGCGAAATTTATTCGCGATTGAGCGAGCAGTATTCGCGATAGGGTCTTCCGTAACCGATCCTAAGACGGAATCCACCCTTTGAGATTTCTCGAGCGTTCTCGGCTAGAGAAGCGGTCTGGTTTGCTCGGCTGAATAATTACCACTCGAAAACGAAATAACCAGAAACGTATATTTAGATCGCTAACAGATTACTCGTGTCAGCATCGTGTGGGACCGTGAGAGGGGTGCGATTAAGTATTCCGTGGATGTCGGCTGCATTAACCGTGCAATTTATGGGATGGGCGCGGGTCTTATTAGCGGTATTGAACGCTCTAAACGCAATTGGACATGGACATGAAAGAGTTTCCAGGCCGTATATTTTAGGGGGATGCGGCCAACCCGATAAAATGCATTTAAAAAAACGGATTCTCGATACTCTATTGCTGCCAATTCCAATCTCGTCGACCGTTTTTCTTCCGACAACGTCTCCCGCGAGGCAAATTAAATTAACGTCGAACGGGGAATAACGTCTTCGCCGGGAATAATTGCTGCCTTAATTGCGGCGATTCGTTTCGGTCACTTCCTGCTCGTTCGGGGCCGCTCGATAGAAAGCCGTCATCGAAACTCCCGCACGAAATCGGTCGGCAGCGCTGGATCGTCGGTCATCGGGCAAAAAACAACTTTCGAATAACGGTCTCGCGAAAATACCGATTTCGTCTCGCTCGATACGAGGTAACGAAACACGCGTGTTATTCGAGCGTAGCGCGCGGAAAGCCCGTTTACCGGGGATCCGAAACAATTAATCAACCATCAATTTTTCCTTCGAACGATGCTCCACGAAATTGCCACTTCAATCGCAATCGAGCTGTCGGGACTCACGTTTGCTCGTAATGAACAACGAGAGTTTATAGTTCCGAAGGTGTATCGATCCTATCGACCGGTTGAAAAACCAAGCCGCAAACGAGTTTGCGATTCACGCCGATTCGACGGCGCAACGATTCCAAGCTCGCTCTCTCTGCCAATCAGACGGATCAGCTGTTGTAATTATCAACGGTGAAGAACCATGTGATGAGAAAATTGCTCGATTCGTTCGTGTATCGAATCCTGATCTCTTTAGATGCCCGTTCAGTCGCGTGCCAATGCTTCCTGCAAGCTTTCACAACCTTAACAAATTGTATTTCAAAATCATGTATCTTAAAATTTTGTAATTTATCAAACTTTCCAATTTCCCAAATATTATACAATATCTCGAAAAATATATCTCAAGAATATATTATACAATAATAATTTCCGTAAAAATATGTAAATTGTATAACATGTAAGAGTATATCTATCCCAGCTACCACAATCTTCGACAAACATGGACTGCATGGCTCGTTCTCCGCTACCATAGATAGCGATTTTTCTCTCCATTTTAAGTCGCTTAAAGGGGCCATCTTTTCCGAAGACATCCTGTGCACGGACAGGGGAACCGCGATAGAACAGCGACTTTTGTCCATTGTTCGAAACGCCTCGAGGTAAAAGAACCTCAGCGAGTATTCTGATCCATCGCGAACGATAAATCGGCTTCCTTTCGCCGCTCGTCCTTGGCTCGCTGTCAACGCTGCTGCGTGCGACTCGGACCGCGTTTCCGCTCGGTGCAGGTGCGCGTAACACGCGCGAACGGCCATTGCAGCGTGCGGACAAAAGGCACGCAGCACCTTTCAGAACATCGTGCGGAATCGCGAATCCCTTGGCCAATCGCGAGTCTCCACGGTGGACGCCATTTCTTCGAAAAGCTCCTCAAGGTGCGCTGAAAGGACAACGTATACCTGCCAGGGCGTGGTTCCCTGCAATTATTTCATCCGGCAGGGGGACAGGTTCTGCGGGACAGGCACCTCGCGTTAATCTGTTTTAAATAACCGTGGACACCGAGCCTTCATGATGCAGCGTTTTGCAACGAGGGTCGCGTTAAGATGCTTTATAATCAAATTTATAGTAGCTCATATATTACAGTTTGTACACAAATTTGTACTATGTAAATTTTGATATATTATTCGCAATCTACTTATCACTGATCATAAAGCATATTTAGCTCAAGACTCATGATCAAATATTATATTTAGTACCTAACGACTGTATTTGCAGTCGTTAGTTACTAAAATAATAGTGTCAACATTTATTTTGAAGAGATTATCGTTGTCATGCATGTCTTCTGAGAACGATGCTGACTACCGTGGAAACTGTTCCACGTAGAACGTGCTACCTGAACACTGTTTGACGCACATGCGATAAGCACACCGATAAAATGGCAACATTGTTGGCTGCGCGAGAGAGTTCGAAAGAGTAATCTCAAGTTGGAAACAAGTACGGTGCATAGAAGTTGTCGAGCGATGGTACTTCGTCATTGATCATGCGGTTCAACTTTCCCATGATGGCATTCGCGGTGATTTGATGCGCGTCCTAGCCCGGAGTGCCCCATAAACGTTAGGATCAGAAAGTTGACGGGAAGAACACGATGCAATCGCACGACGCGGAAAAATGGAGGTTGATCGAGGGTATAGGAGTCGAGGGCGAGTGACGATCGAGTTTCCCGGTCGGTCGAGCATTGCCATGCGATATCGTCACGATAAATTCGAAGCAACGAAGCATCCGCTGCCACGAACCTGAGAAATATTCGTTGTAAGTTGGACAGTGAGCATTTTCATGCCATCATCGGCTCCGCTCCGGATACCCTCAGGATACCTGCTCGTTCCCGCTTTAAAGGGATAACGCGTTCAGAGACTTATCTCATAATATATTTACGGTTACGTTACGACGGTAATATATTTTCCTGTCCCTTCCTCTCTGTCCCTTGCCGTCTCTTCACTTCGATCTATTATATATTCTAACGCGATGTATTTTCGCCTGCCCCCCTTACGCCACTCATACATTTTTGACCTCGATCTATCGCGCTTATTCCGTCGCCATCCGAGTATCAATATTGGTTGCGTTCGATGCTAGACGCACGAAGCTGGCAGCCATTTTGGGGAACCTCAGCTAGAACGTCTCACGGTCTCGTACTATTTTCAGAAAAGAGTATTGTACAAAATAAGTTGTAAAATATAGGGGTTAAGGGAAGGTCGTTTTAATCTGTAAATATCTCTTGAGTTTTACAATATTGGTGATACAGCTGTTAATAAAAGAATATAGTATTCAGTATAAATGAACTAACTGAAGGAGTTAGGTCTCATGGGAAGCTTAAAATGTTCCTATTAGGTCTGCCGAAACTTTCTGCCAGATTTTAATTCAAAGAAAATAATACATTTTTAACGAATAATATATTTTCCATCGTAACTAACGACCTTTAGCGTAATATTAATTTACAGATTTCATTTGTGGAAAAACCTCTAAAAACGAAAAGCTGGAGCAACTACATAAAATAAAGTATTAAACTCGATCCAATCAGAAACTCGAACACTACTAACCTGCAAAAACACGCTAAAATCGAAATTGTCCAATTAAGGTCTTTCCCTTGTTAGCGGAAAATAGGTGAAGTTTGACAGTAGCGAGCTGACGACGCTCGTTCGCTGATCCTTCGCCGACGTCGACCTTTCTTTTTCATCTGGCAACGTCCTTCCTTTCTTTCTTTTATCCCTGTCCTCTCTATCCGTCTATCCTCCTCGAGCTGATCCTACGCGGTTAAGAGTTGGATTACTCTTATGGTGCTCCGCGGGCTAAATCGCCTATTATGCATACGCTGGCACTTCTGCGAAGCAAGCAAAGTCGAGTCGAGGTTAGAGCCTGCCGGGGTCGAGTTCCCGTGCCTTCGGAGCTTCTCGTTCTCACCGGCAGCCCGGAATCCTCCGCCTATTACTCCCTCATTTGCCCCGGGTCCATAGAAATGTAATTAAATCCCCTGAGCGGACGCGAAACGACGCGACGCGACGCCGCGCGCAGATATCACGGCTTGTGGGAAAGTCGCGACGCTTCCGGGGAGGTGTGGGCGGAGCGGGTAGAACACTTTTGACAGGCAAACGTTAATTAGCGCCACCCAGGATCGACGACCTCATCATTTTTTTAAACTTAATTGGGCAAGCACCGCAATTAGAAGAGTTGGAAAAGGATGAGCCAGGGAAAAGAAACGCAACCACCGGACGATCCTCCGTCCCCGCCGGGACAAAGGACGTTTCCGCGAAGAAACGTCGTATTTCTACTTCCGCTTTTTCCGTCTCTTTCTTTTTCCAGGTTTTCTGCGACGCGGCGGTACCGCATCCTCGCGGTTGACGCACGCGGCTCCCGGACAGAGGAAAATTAATTTCACGTTTGCGAGACGACTGCAAACTTGGCGTTAGAATTAATGCAAGATGTGGAGCCAGCGGCGTGTGTGTGGCCAGCAGAAAAACACTGGCCACGCGAGCCCGAGAAAATAAAAACATCACGCCGCTGGCGTGTACGGCTTGTGACGTTTGCGTACGTTTTCCCATTTAAAATTAATTGCTTTCCTCGTGTCCCGGTTTGTTGTCGCTGTTTCTCTCCCCACCCGTAAAGATCTAGTAATTCGAGCAAGTGCTATCAAGACGTTTTCACGTCTTGATCTTTCGCTCGCTGGAACCAACTGCCATCTTTACTTTCTCAAGATTTTCAATTTTTGTCATTTCAACTATTTGATATTTTTCTTCATTTGCTATGAGATTACTCATATTAGAAGTTTAGAGACTTCCAGATTACTAACTCGCAAATTCTCAAACCTTAAAATTTTCAACAACCAAAATCTCAGTACTTGTAAATCTTCAAATTCTCAAATCTCTTGCAATCGTAAATTTTTAGATCATAAAATTAGGTCAGTCTAAAGGAAAAGACTATCCAGTAGTTAGGAGCGTGTAGCAGTCAGCACGAAGGCACGCGGTCATGTCTGATCCATAAGACCGTTGCATCGATGCAATCGTGTTATTCTACTTCTTCCAACTTTGAAAGTCGCTTCACCAACTCTCTCTTATCTCTCTCTTTCTCTCCGACAGCGTGTATCTCCTTATCCGAGCCCGTGAAAATTCTGTCCGCCTCTTTCCCCGGGTTATCTCAAACTTTTCAGCTTTATTTTTTCCTCGCGTCGCATCGTGCTTCTTCTCGTTTCAGAGGCTGTGCGCGGCATCGCGATTCTTTTAGTCCTTCAGCTGGTTTCTCGCGACCGAGCCAACTTTACACCCGGCACATTATGAATACCACGATTTTCGCGTAGAAGTTATACGGTTCGGTCATTTTTAAAATGGAAAACTACGGGAAAAGTGGGTCGTGAGCTTAGCGCAACGCTCCTGCTGCTGCCAGACTAACCCGCTCCTGGAATCCTCTTATCGGCTTTCCTGCTACCGAGTACCTCTTCGACTGGAACAAAATGTCTAATGTATTTCGCTGTTTCCATTGTTTTCGAATATCATGTTATTAATCGACGATGGTGCGATTTGTTGATCCTAACTTATTATGTCGGTTAATTCCAGTTCCGATAGTCGACGTGTAATTCATCTGAATTAGATCGAACTACTTTTTCTCAATTGATTACTCTGTGCAATTTTTTAAAACCACTGAATTTTGAACACATTGTTCAAACACTGAATATTCGGTGATATACACTGATTAAAAGATAAAATATTAACTGTTTGTAGTTTTAACAGTAGAACAGCATTACCTTTACCAGACAGCACACCACCATTTTTTATTTCAACAAAGAGACGGTCATTTCGACAAAAGCACTGTGACATTTTATAATGTAAATGATAAAACCTGAAATTATCGGTTAATAGTTGTGGTGTAGCATTGAATCATATATGAATACACATGTGAACGTCTGATCACATCAGTTTTCTTAGCAACGTATTTAAAAGTTGATTCATGCGATTTGATATAATCCTCGTAAATATGCATACCTGTTCTTGTAATCAACTGAATGTTTAACGTATGTAAAAAGTGATAAAGCGATTCAATTTAATTTCAATCTTCTTTTATTGCCCACTTGATTCACATTGTAAGACCGGTAACACTCTTTCTTCATCCACGTTGATAAATTATGGATTAAGCATATAAAGTTTCGGTAAAAATATAGTCGGTAACAATGCACGAACGTATACGAGAACAGTAACGCGTTGCGGTTCGCTTGATCCCATTCTTCACTTTGCAACACGATATCGTTGGCGTTGCTTTAAAATCGTTCTCGCGTGTTTTTCGACACGGTCACGTACCCCGACGATTAGCAACGACTGAATGAATAAACGCGGTGTTAAGTCGTCCTTAACAGCCGACTCTAAGCAAATAACTCTTACTTTTTAATGAATCCTGATATACAAGTTCACCGTTAACGCTGACTGGACGCGCTATCGTGATATTTCTGCGAGCTAAAAAGTATGCAATCTCGATCGCACGATGAAAAGTGCTGCGAACGCGTGCAGATCTTGGGTTGGCGATAAAAAGAAATGTTCAACGTGTAAGTGTTTGTGTCGTTACGTGACTCGAACACTTTGATACCACTTAAGCTGCGAGATTCGTCTTTGTTGGGCCATTATTTTTTTTAAGCCGATATGCTGATCCGAGAATTTAGTGTACAGTCAAGAACAAATACCTTGGATGCGAGAGGGGTTCATTAATTTTTAGAGATTTAAGATGACAAATTTTTAGAATGCTAAATATAATTTGTACATCTTCAAAATTAAGAATCCTTAAACCTCTAAATTTCTAAATACCAGAATTCCTAAATTTCTAAGTGCTCAAATTTCTAAATTCCCAAAACACCAAACCTTGAATTTCTTAGATCCCAAATTCCTCAAATTCCGAGATTTCCTCCGTAGGTCTAAAGACGCAAGGTGTTCGAGCAACGATGGTTCAATCGTTCCGGCATAGCTGTAGCACTCTGTATAATGGATTTCATAGACGCTCCGATCAGTCGAGTACAAATGGATTCGATCAGCTCGATGTATCGTCGACAAACTATACATACACTGGCCCCATTAATGCACTCTCCTCGTGCTCGTTGTGTTAGCTTCCATCGCGTTAGCACGCCTTTAAACGTTGAAACGTTTAAACCTCAGACACGACCCTATGATAGAGGAGGCAATTTAGAACGCGTCCCAGACTCTTCACGCGACATCGGACGATTTT
Source organism: Megachile rotundata (assembly GCF_050947335.1). Taxonomy (NCBI): domain Eukaryota; kingdom Metazoa; phylum Arthropoda; class Insecta; order Hymenoptera; family Megachilidae; genus Megachile; species Megachile rotundata. The sequence goes on from NC_134983.1 coordinate 10,111,721, forward strand.
ACGAGCGCTAATTGGCGCATCTATGCCCTATTCTGTCAGCAGGTAGATGATTTCTTCTTCTTGTTGTTTTCTTTCCGTGAGAACTAGTTAACCGGTGTCAGCTTGATGGATGAATGGGACCAGCTGTCTTTTAACCGACGACAGCGTATCTATTCGTTCATCCAGAAACCGAGAGAAGTTTCACTCTCGAAAACTAACTGCCTCTCGTTTTTAACTACTTCCCGATAACGTTGGAATTCGTTGGCGATTAAAAGCTTTATAATATCCTGTGTCATGCTTATCTTCGGTGTCATCCGCAGAAATTGCATTTCAGTTTGGTCTTTAGCCACATCAGATTTTTCGAACGGTCCACCCTGTCTGTACTGATACAGTTTCCTTTTTACCCTTACCTTCGTTCAGTGCGAAATATGATTGAAAAAGTCACTACCTTTCTCTTTCATTTATTTCTTTACAAAGATAGACATAGAATGAGGGACATGAGTTGTTCGCTTCAAACAGCTTCCGAGATTTATTCAGTGATATGATTCTATTTAGAGGGATTAAAAATACCTTGGACATTATTCTTGAAATCTTGTGAAGATTTCTTTTACCCACTTCATTTACTCTTTTTACTCATGATGTTAATTAAGGGTTAGTATATGACAATGTCTATTTTATTATATTAATTTCATTATAAACTTTGATGGAGATGTATTGACTCCGTAAGGATAGCTAGATACCCTTGAGTCATCATATCGATATTCAATATTTTTTTAACTCGTATGTTTATATCCAGCATGCATCACTGTCGATGCAGTCAGAAGAGTATTAATCGATTTTTTAATAAACATCAAGATCGATTAATGGACATACGAAATAACGAGGATCTGTTTTACCGATTGACTGGTACATGAAGAATTGATGTTTCGACGTGAGGATTAAATCGTGCGGAAATCATAGAGTACGGATCAGCGAGACCGATGGAATTTTATTCGATCCTCCAGGGCTGTTTCAGTCACCGTCGGTTCGCGAGCGCTGGAATTCATGCGAAACTGCCGGGAGCCAGCCCTTGTACTTCGCATCCAGCTCAGAGTGGACTCGAAGCTTTGCTTCTGACAGGCTCCGTGTGCTTTCCGCTTTATTTATCCTGGCGGAGCGCAACGGGGAGTTGATATTTTGTACATGACCACTCGTGGAGCGGAAATTTCTAGCCAACACACACCAGCCAGGATTCTAGTAACGTCCGAGGCGTGCACCAATGGGCACACGGTGAAACAGCGGGTCTGGAAAAGGGTTGGTACCCGGGGTAAAATTTCGTTTCGTGTCCCAACAAAACGAGCACACACACACCCCTTTCTCAAACAATCCTCGCCGGGGCCTGTGTGTCGTCCGATTCGTAGACGAGCGAGTTCTCGCGCAATTTCGATTTCGCCGCTTCCAGCGTGGGCCACTTGACGATTTATTTAACTTTAAGAGGAGTTGAACGGCAAAGTGGTGGGCCTGGGTTGCCCGCCAGCTCGAGTGCGCGAGTCTGAATGGTGGCGGGAGAGAATGGCACGATTTTGCGGGGCGTGAAAGGGTAGAATAGGTGGATGCACGAGCCGTGCGTCGATGGAAAAGCTGACAGGCCCCTCTGACGTTACGGGGGCGTCAATGTATTGGGGATACGTTCCAGGTTGATGCCACTGGCGCTGGACGCAATTTGAGAGCAATCGACTGAACGACACGCCGCAAATCAAACCCGTCCGTGGTAGTCGTGTGTTAGCCTCGTCTCTACCGACTGCATCCCCCTCGAATCGTTTCGCTCCTCCCTTTCTGCCACCCCCGTCGTCTACCGTTACCTCCATCCACCGATCCTGACGTCGTACAATGCTTCGTATCCGACGATTTACTAACATTCCGTCAAAAAATCAACTTTCTTTCTACCTACTGAGAACCCATTATTAGACACACGATCGTTTAAAAATTATCATTATTACAAACTTTTAAATTTTGAAATTTTCTAATTTTCACATTTTTAATTCTTCAAATTTTCTCAATTTTTAAATTTATAACTATTCACATTCTTAAACATTCAGACACTTAGACTTCCATATGACTCGATCGCCGAATGTCTAACTTCTTAAATTCCAACATCTCCATATTCTTTAGACCATTAAATCTAAAAATTTCTTTATCGACAAACTTCTAAAGTTTCAAATTCTTGTTAGACTTTCAAATCTAGAAATTTCCAAATTCTTACATGACCAAAGTCCTTAAAAATAAACGACTGTCTTTCCTAACATCTTTAAGGAAGCTTTGTCATCTAAAAAATCTGTATTCGTAACACAGGTGCCTATGTTGATACAGTAGAATTAGACTTGGATAGAAATATCGAGCAAATATTTGATCGAAAGCTCGTGATCTTTCATCCCCTTCCGTTGCACCTTTCAGGGATCTGTGTCGTCCTCTCAATTCGAATTGACGCATCTCCGTTTGGTCGAACGATTCGAGTTTACCGCGCGACAGCTGCTCCTGTCGATGCATCACTTCGCATCCGGCGCGTATTACACCACTGTTACTGTTAATTGAATCGATCGTTTTCAGATTGGCGGTTGCTCTACTAGCACCGTAAAATCGACGAAATCACGTCGCGCATGCTGCATGCATAAGCGAGAATTCCCGAGGGTGTGAGGATCGGCCAGGGGATGCTGCGAGGCATAGTCAAGCGGGCCACAAATTCGGTGTATTGGATGCAACGATTCGAGGAACAGGATAACAATTCAACTCGCGTCTATTCCGCTTCGATTTGCGTTATTTCACCGTCTGAGAAATCCTTACCGTCAATTCCATTATTTCTTCCTCCACTTCAATTTTGCAAACCATATGACAGCTTAAAACGTTCTGTTTCAGATGTTCTATTTACTAACTTACATTAAAATTGTTTGAGACAAAATCGAACCCTGTAAAGCAGATTATAAAAAAATGCAACTGAATGTACAAATTGTATAGTGATATTTTTATGCTACCTTAAAACACTCAATTTTTTGTTTAAATGTTTGAGTTTAAATTATTGAGTGAAGGATTAATAATGGAAGTAACGAGAGGGGAAGTTATTGTGTACAGCATTGATACATATTAATATTTAAAATCGATAAAATGTATAAATATTTAATCGTATTTTGAATTCTCCATTAATTTACTGTGTTTTCAAATTGCAATATGCATCACAATTTTTAATTACTAACTATCGGCTCAAGCAATACTGAATGAAATTTCATGAATGAATTTTAATATTTGATCAGTTTTCGAAATAATCGAACGTTTTAATTTGTAAGTTGATGATTTAATTTCGGCGTTTCTTCTTTGCCATGTCTTATTCGTATGAACGAGCGTTCCACGAACGCTAATTAACAGTGGGATACGTTTTTCAATATTGTTCGCAGCGACAACGCAAACTTCACGGTTGAAATATCTTGAATTGTTACAGAAGCAATTATTAAGAGTTGGACGCGCACGAAACAAGCTTCTCTGACGAGCGTTTGAAACTGTGCACAGTTTCCATGGTGCAGTTTGATTGCGGGTCGAACTTCGACTATTTGTACGACCTTATTTGAGGTTTCCGGTCCTAGGAATCCAAGTTTCTTGATGTTGCGTCGTGTTGGAGATGATTATGTTCCGGCAAAGCGTGCGCAATTCTCGCGAATTACTTCTGAACTCGATAAAATCTTCCACGGAAAAATTGACGATCGTTTTCCTATTAATTTGACGAAAATTGCTTCGACGAGGAAAAAAACTCTTATCGATTTGGCGATTGGTAATTCATGAACACCGCAGATTGAGTTCCACATTCGTTTAATTATTACTACACGTGTTATACGATACTGCCCACCAAACATTTTCTGTCAAACGCAGTTAAAAAATCCGGAAAAAAGGTTCCGAAATCTAAAAAATCCACGTTGAAATTCGCTCGACCGTAATCCACCGCTTAAAAATGGTACGATTGAAGTTTAACTTTAATTCCCTATCGATTCGTGTTATGTAACCAATACGATCGGTTCAATACCGAACAGAAAAAACCCGCGACCCGTGAATTTGATCCATTTAATTTTATCCAATCCATAGTTATCCTGTTACAAAATCGTTAGCGTCAAAAATTGATACAAATTATTTTCATACTGAAACTGTTATTTATACTTGTCTCAATATTAAATGGCGCAAACGATACGTGTACGAAATATTATTAATAGCGGAGCAGAATTTTAATCGAATATTTATTAATAATCGTACAAGTTACAATTATGTTATTCTCATTTCTGTAGCCGTAATTCGTAATCCGGCTTATATCTGCTTCAATTTCGTTGCGGAGCAATCGTGACATACATTCGTTCGGATAAATATTAGCACATATTTTCGAATTAGTTGGATTTTTATGACGTCTGTCCTCGATTCCCAGATTACCAAACTTTCGTGACTCAATATTTTGGTTATAAATTACTAACCGTTCCTTTTATGTATTTCTGAACTTCCAAATTCTACAAATTTCTAAAATAGTCCGAAATTCTTCAAATTTCCTAAGCTTTGCAAAATCTGAAATCTGATCCAAACTTTCCAGTTTCTTAATCTCCCAAAGTTGTAAATCTTCAAATTTCCTACTTCTCGAATTCCTAAATTCCGAATCCCCAAATTTCCTAACAATTTAATACCGAAATTCTCAAACGCTCAAAGCTTTCAAACTAGTAAAATCAATTTCCTCATAAATTAATCCTAATATACCCTAAAATAGTCAGAATTGCGAAACCGAAATAGCTGTGAGTATAACGGTATAATTGCTATGTCTGCAATAATAAACAAGCACGTTGCATAATAGTTAAAATGTTGCAATAGTGTCGGTTTCAATTTAACCAAACTAGCCAAAAAGCTCTCCACTAATTCCGTCGGTTAAACCGTACCTAAGTCAAAGTCATCGATCCCGATTACTAAGCGGCATATTACGGGTTCGACAATCGCCTCTGTGCCTCTGTTACTCGAACAGTTACTCATTATACCATTGTTGTCGTTAATTAAAACGTTCTGTCCCGTAGTTGCGGTCGTTTCGCGGTGTTCGAAATCGCGTGAAGTACGTAACGGTCGGGATCACACGTTTTCCACCTACCGGGAAAACATGGTGGCACAGAATACTGTCAGGGCCGACTTATGTTTCAATTAATCCTACCTTCTAATTACAATTAAATCGGTTACAATAATTTCCTTGCAAAGACACTTGGTTTAGTTTGAAATACTTTTAGTAATAATAATTTTACAACTACTTTTTAAATTTAGTTGCATGAAATTTAAGAGTTATAATTGAATGTATTCATAATGTATTCATAAAATTTTCATAATTCTAAGTTTTAATATTTTTTAAACATTCCTCGCAACATATTTTATATTTATACCTAGAAATGAGCTTCAATAATTAAAACTCTAATGAAACATTCTTCTACATTTTTCCTGGCGCACATTTTATTACTTCACACAAGAAAAGTATCATATTTTTTACATTTTATAGACAGAAATGTTTTATTTCAATAATTAGAACTCTAATGAGATATTTTCTTTTCCTGCATTTTCTGTATTTTTCAGCATTTTCTATATTATTACAATGTAACATATGTTTCGTAAATACACACAAGTAAAACGAACACATCTCATTTTGTTTCTCGACTAGAAATTAGAGCACAGGTTCTGTACGGAATCTCAGCCTAATTGAAAATTCGGGGTGTTCAACCGGGGTGCAGGGCTGTCGCTGGGAGTTTGGGCGCCCCGTGTAAATACACGCGGTACACCGTCGATAAAGCCAGCCCTGTCCCCGTGTTCCACTGATCGATGATCTCTGTAAAGCGCTTAATTCTCTGCTTTCCCGACCGCGCGAAACGAATAGTTGAACGGTCAGGATGTACCACTCGTCCGACACTTCGGGACGTTGGCATTGTTCCGTGGATTTGCATCGGCCTCGTTCGAGCGTCACGCGATCGTTACTGTTAATCGATTCGATTGCTTTCGAATTGACAGTTCTCTTGACAGTGTCCAGCTGATTTACCGGCGGATGTTTGCACACGGGCGCGGACAAAAGAGATTTCGACGATCCGGCCATCTGTTTTTCCACCCTTTCCCCTATCGACCGTTTCTCCCCCGCGACCACGTCACCCTCATTGAATTTTTAATCGGCGACGCTCTCGAATCAATTCGATTTCCTTCGCGCGGTCCGTCCTCGTGTTTTTTCGCCCATCATGGACCGCGGTTGCGAATCTTCTTTCTTTCTTTTTTTTCGGCCACCCCGTTTTCCATACCGACGTTCCTCTTCCTTGCTCGTTTTTGCTTGTCGGTGCTCGCGATGCGCAGTTCTGCACCGAGCGTACGCGAACCGCTTAATCCGCAGCCTCGAATCGACTTTTTCTTTCACCCTCGAAATTCGCCTCCGCCCTTGATTGCCGCCAGTGCAGTACTTTCACGCTCGCTTCGGAAAATACTACGTTTGTTTGCTTCGTGTCTGATAAAAAATACACCGTACGGCTGTTTTTTAACTAGCGGGTCCTGAAGATTTATGAATCACCATGCACCATTTTGATATTCACAAATTTTTACATTTATAAATGTCCAGAATTAAAATTGTTAATAACTTTGTCACAGCTAAAGATACTGAAATTCCTAAATTTTCAAATGAGTAAATTTATAAATGTACAATTTGCAAGTAAATGGTGCACAGACTATCATATACGAAAGGCGTCAGAAAAATGTTATTTCCACACAGTGGATTTTCCAACCAAAATTAAGGAACTAAAACGCATCGTAGAATTACAGCGAAGTTGACTGTTTAAACGACTCGTCCGGCAGCGCACTATTTGCTGACCACTGCGGACTTCTTTTTTCGTCCGATCGCCCGTGAAATTCTTTCTACGTTCGCCGTACCTATTCACCCGAGACGTTAATTACTCCGTAAAATTTTTTTCCCGCCAAAAAAATGCACGGATATTCTTTACGGTAGCAAAGTGAAATTGATGGCGGTCGTGTCGATGCGAGGTCGCAAAAGAACCGGAAACTAGAACGTATATCGGTGATACAGTGGCGATCCGCGATAAGGCGATCGGGAATTAAGGTCAACATCAATCATCGTCCGCGAATCGAGTTTGCGATTAATCTTTCTGTTTAACACTGAGCCTACCTGGACCGATTCGTTGGACAGTCGACCAGATAAATCGATTGAAACGTATCTACTGTTAGATAGAATCGCTTTAACCGATGGCAGCCTGAAATTTTATGCAATTTTTCGAACGAGATATTGCTTCCATTTTCTGATCTGTGGTATCTAATCAGTGTTTTGATAAGCTTTTATTATGTGATGGTCAGTTTTACTCTGTCGAAGTTAAATGACAGGGTTTATATTTTTTTCAATCAAAAATGTATAACAATATAGAGACTATGTATACACATATAGTACAGACATACATATGAATATAGACATGTACACAATAGTATAAACACTAAGCATGTACATATATGGATACACGATATTATTGAAGTTGTACATGCGTACAGAATTAACTCATATTCTTCAGAAAACTTATCATTCTTGAATAGAGTCAAATAAGAATATGAAAGAATACTATTACATCATAAAAACTAATATAAAGTACATAACCTATATTAACTACGTATATGAAGCATGATGGTGTCTTTGACTGCTCTCCTGTTTGAACTACTTCAAAATTGCGGAATGAACATGAAATATGCAAGAACAAAAATGAGTATAACTTGTCGCGAAGAATAAGTGGAAATAGCAAGAGAAGAAAGGGTCGCCCTTTTGCAGGACAAAATGGGTGACACGTTGGGAATTATCGAACGGATACGAGTGAAACGTTTACGCTTTAAAGTAGCCAGTGACTCGTCGATATTGCTGCAACGTGGCTAATGGCCAGCTACCGCTGTTAAAATATTGAAGGAAAATATTGCTCGGTCTTGCTACTACCGCGTAATACCACTAAATAGAAGCCTAACGATCCGCCGCTGGCATGAAAACGAGAATTACGCGAGACTGTGTTCGATGCTGATGGGACGTCCGTCCGCGTCCGCCATAAGTTGCCGTTAGAAAATAAAATTAACGAGTATTAGCGAAAAACGTTACGTCCTTCCCCTTCGTAACAACTCGCCGTGCTTATAACTTCTCTTCGGATGCTTATAACTTCTCGAGTACTTGCAATAAGTTCATAACGGCAGCTCCGACATTCCGTTGCCCGCAAATTTACAGACGGAATTTGTAATTTGTACATTTTTGTTGTTTGTTCTTTGTCCTCGAATGAGACAACTAACGTGTTTCTTGCTTGATTGCAGATGTACTGAGGTAGATCGAAGATGAAGTCGATAATCGTATCGTATTTCCTCCTGTTGGTCAGCGGTATCCTCTGTGTCGAATGGAAACACAGTGCCGTTTTGGACGATAATTTCCTAGTTCTTTGGACACCTGGCGAGAGGGAGATCACATTCGAGGTTCAGGTGAGGACCTTAGGCTTCGTGGGCCTCGGTTTCACCAGAAATGACGGCCAGATCGGGGCTGATATGGTCATCGGATGGGTCGACAACAATGGACAGCTGCATCTTCATGTAAGTGTCTTTAAGTGTAACACTCTCTACTTTCTTGTCATTGATATATTCTTTGAGATTGTCGAAAATTGGTCGAAGTTTTTGGAACAGTGTTTGGAGCGTTGGAACAGTGTTGGGAAGAGATACTCTGCTGATCTGGGTTTTTGGAGGAAATTGTGGAATATGGTTTAGATATTTGAATTGGGACTTGAATATGGAAATTTGGAATTACGGTATTTAGGAATTTAGAAATTTGGAAATTTCAATATTTGAAAATTTTAAAAGTTTGAAAATTTGATTACGTAAAGAGATCGTAAAATTTGAAAGTACTTAAATCAAATATTAACCGTTGATATACCCGTTTGAGATTCTAAACGCGACCCGATTCTACGAACCTGTTCACATCAAAATCCCGGAGCAACTTTTATACGTTTATTTCCAAGTACATTTCCGTCGATTTATTTCACTGGCGCAACGTGCTCCAGTTGTGTTCCGTCGGATTTCGAGTTTCGAGAGAAGAAAAAGTTATCCGCTCGATCGAGGTACGTCGAGTTCTCGTAGCGAGAAATATACCGTCCCGATGAAAACGGACATCATAACGTTGCTCGGTGACCGAAAATCGTTCGGCAAATAATCGTGGTTGCGAAATAAAACGGCAAAGTGTCGTACAAAATGACGAGCAGCGATAATGACAGGCCGCTGGGTTCGTTCGGTAAGATTGATAACTATCCGATGCACCGATCGAAACGAGAAACCCATTACTTATCGTCGAAAGGACTATCATTATGCGCGTTATACACGGACCGAAATGATCTCTCGTATCGTCCTGACCAACGCATTGGTAGCATAAGAGTAATTAGTCGAAATTATTCGACGTCAACGTACGAGAAATTAATGTAATTACGATAGAACGGACGATAAAAATAATCGTTTCACGAGACGATTATTTTCAATTCGTCGTACATTGCTTGCCTAAGGACAAATAATAATTATCCTTGTTTCTTTTTCGATGCAACTTCGTGAACAGATTAAGTTTCTTGAAGAACTTGTGGTGAGTGTATGTTTTGGGAAGAGCTTGAAGAGGGTGTTGAGAGACTAGGGAAATTTGGAGGATAAGGAGTCTAAGTGGAGGTTAAGAAGCTGCTTTAGAAGTTAGGAACTAGAAGGGTGAGGAATTAGGAAGGGATTAGGGAGAGCTTGGAAAGAGTATGAAGTCATTTTCAAACTTCCAATCTTCGCATCTCAGATTGTTTGATATTCCATACTTTCAAACATCTACTTTGCAAATTCTCAAATTTTCCTATCTCAGAACTTTCAAATTCCAAAAGCCCAAATTCTCAAATTTTCAAAGTTTGCAAGTCTCCAAGTGCCCAATTTGCCCAAATTTCAAGACTTCCACATTTTCAAGTTCCCATTTTCTTATCTTTCATCTTCCAAATCACCGAATTCCTAAACCTCCAACTTTCTAAATTTTCGAATCCCCAAATTTCTAGAGTCTCGAAATCTGTAAACTCACAAATCACAGAACACCCATATCCCCAAATATTTGACTTCCTAAATTGAAACATTGAAAATCTTAAGGATGAGCATTCTGTACTATATTCGCCCGCTTCTAACGCAAGATATTGCAAGAAAGAAAACACGCTTATGAAAACCGCAAACAGCGCGTCCACGTTCAATGACGTCCAGGCACGCGGTTTATTTTCGAGTACCGTTTAAATTTGAAACATCGTTATCCCGCCGCATCTGGTGACGCAAACCCTTCTGGAAAACCGGACTCAAGGGGATTATGCTCTATCCTCCCTTTCATCAGCGTTACACGGCTGTTGTCATTTTAGCCCGGTTCTTCGTGCTCCGCAGTTGAGAGAGACGGATGGATGTGTTTTTTTTCTTCTCTCATAACGTTTCTGCGACGCAAATGGGACGAGCAGCAACAGCAGCACGCCTCTTTCCTCCCTCATTTGCACACTCGCCGTTGAATATTTCTTTTACAACTGCTCGGCCAACGGCCGCGTTGTGCGTCGCCACTTCCATCATCAGCCGCGGGGGTTGGTTTGCTTGACGCGGAATTTCCTGGCGACGACAAATTCGCTCGACTTCGCGCTGCGTCACTGTCAACCCGTTTGTGCCGACAGATGTTCTTTTTTCCTTTTTCTGATTACCTCGAGCGCGAGGAACGACCCGCAATTTCACCTCTTCAGGCTGAAATACACGGATAAACTTTCGTCGTGCAGAGTGTACCATTGATAAGATAACATTCGATCCTTATCGACAATGTTATAGTGTCGCAAAATTTCTTGAATTCCTAAATTTTTTAACCTTCACTCTTCAAAGTCCTACATTTTCATATCCCTGCATCAGATCCTCAGATCCACGAATTCTTAGACCTCATCAAATTTGTATAATCTCAAATTGTAGTCAAATTGTCTCAGATGGTCGTAAACTGTAGTCTTCAAAGATCTTCATCTCTAGAATCTCGAGTTCTGAAAATTTCCAGACTGATTTTTATATGTGTATCAGACGAAAAATCATTAAGAATTAATGAATGGAGGTTGGTTCCCCAAAGAAGGCTGATTTTGCTCTCGACTGTATGTAGGTAGTCGGGCTGCAGATCGCGTCCGTCTCGCGTGTCCGCAATTTTTCCGGTAGAATCGTTGCCCGTTCCATAATGCATGCCATGGCGAGCAATGCTCTATGCGATGCAGCCGTCGCCGGACGTTCTCATACGAAGCGACGCCATCGGGCCTAGTGGCAGGGAACGGCGTGTGCGAACGGACGGAGCTGACTCGAAGAACAGAAAGAGAAGATGGTTTTTCGTTATGATCGTAATCTTTGAACCAGAACAACCGCGAATGTCCAGAGCCGAACGTTCGGGCCCGGATCGAGCTATCCGATGAATTTCTTGCCTTCGTGGACGCTATTTTCGCACACCCTCTTCTACCCCTAGCTTCCTACTCGATAGTCCAATTCTTTTATTCGCATGATTAAATTTTCCGTTCCTCTCTGTTGGTTCCTCTTTTTCCCATCATTGGATCGTCGAAGAGCAAACGGACCGTTTCGCTATGGCACATGTATGGTAATGACGAACGAACGGTTTCGCTATCGATATACTTTTACGAATGTTCGATTATAAGGAGGGAGATTTAGACGCGTGATCGAAAGTGTTCGTAGAGAAATTACTTGACACGGCCTCGTAAGTTTCGAGGGTGGAACGTGAGATAGAGAGTAACGTTCTGGAAGACGAATCGAAGTTGATTAAAGATGTACGCTTGATACATTTGCCATTTCAGACTGCCGGCTTTTGTGTGTTCAACCACTTCGATCCCGTCGTCTCTTCAGTCGGCTGAATTCAATTTTCCTGGTCTAATTCTTTTATTCGCTTCGTTTAACTTCCCTGTTCCGTTCGGCACGTCGTTTCAAGGCGGATCCGTGGCTCGATCTCTATTTGAGGTCTTTTCACCTGGGATGCTTTTCGAACTAGCTACTGCGACAGATCGCTATCATTTTTGACTGCGTCTCCATTTATTCTTCTTGAAAAAGAGCAGATCTTTGTTTAAAAATTTCATCTGCGAAATCGTATCGTGTGTGGGTCGTTTAACACGCTGAACACTGTACTGTCAGACGCACGTTAAATGTGGGGTGAATCGTTTTATTCGTATGTTAAATATTATACGAAACGTTGCGTTACCTTTTCACTTAAGATGAACATCTCAATTATTTTTACTGCTATTAGAGATAGAAAATAATGACCCGGTAGGGGCTTATATAATTCCAGAATTCAGGACACTATTAACATATGCAAAGAAAAGTTCAGACGGCCTTAAAGTATTAACGTCATAAAAATCGCCAATGAAATACCTCGTAGACAATTGCGTACTCGAACGAGAAAAATATGCATCGACCTGTACACTCCCTGGCGGCATTTTCATTCCATTCCAGGCTTTTTCAGCCACTTTAGCCGACTGCAGTGGCAAACCGCCGACAATGCAGAATAGGAATTTCATTCTGCGCGAAATGTCGCGCGCCGCGGTCTCTTGTTCGTCGTTTTTACCTCGCCGGAGCACCCGCGACTGTCCTGCATCCGGTCCCACACCGTGATTACATTCGACTCGGCATGCGTGCGACGAAGAGAGAAAGAGGGAAACACCTCGAGCAGATAGCGAAATTAACTGGTGCGAGGAGATCTCATTACCATTTCGCTGAAGGCTCGTTTCACGACGACACCGTGAGTAGCTGAAATAATCGCGAATTAACCGAGTTTTCGCGCGTTCCGCGAACGGTCGCGACACCGTTTTCCTTCGAATCGGAAGAACTTCGGATAAACCGACGAACGATTTATCACGCTACATTATTTACCGGTGTGCCACTCGCAGCGACGCTGCCAAGAGGTATTCTTTCCCGAGCTTCTCGTACCTGCTTCAGAAGTGTCGTTAAATATTAACCGTTGCACTCAGCATCGGCCCGCGGTGTCTCTTCTCTTACGCTCTCCTTCCTTGTTTGCCGTTTAACGCACTGCTCAAAATGCAATGCGAACGGACGTCGGGAGTGGATTACAAAAGTGGACTTCGCATTATGCTTCTGTAATAATTTGAATTATTCGCGGATAATTTTCGAAATTGATTAAATACAAGATCACGGTAATTTAAGAAATTTATATTTTAAAAACTTGACCAGCCAAAATGATAAAAGATTATTATTCATCACTTTAGATTAATAAATCTGCTCAACCAATTTCCTAACTAATTGGACGTGCTTTTCAATGAATTACCGAGTGAATGGCATCTCTAATTTATCACGGAAATTTTATAGAATTTACTCGATCGAAGGGCACAGTTTTTTAAATTGGAGTAAGGGTGAATGCGAGGAGAAGGGTGTTTTGGACGCTACCCAACGTTCGACTCGTCGTCCGAACACGCAGCCTGGCCTCCCGTTCTTACATGCAAAATCTATTCCGATCTGGACGCATTGGAATTTAGATTGGAATTTAGCCGGACCAAATGGATGCAGCCGAATAGTGTATGTATGAAAGGGCACAGTTTTTGCGGAAGTATGTAGAGTAGCTTCTCTTTCGAAGATTTTTGATAGCAGAATTTTCTATTGGAATATAAACGAAGTCCTTACGCTTCTGCCGTACATATCGCTTCTTCAATCGTAAAATATTTGGGTAAACAAATTTGTATGGAATCCGAAACCTCAGTTCCCTTTTTTTAACAAGAATTTGTGCGGGCGTATTTGTGTTAGAAAAATAAATATCGTGAAATATAGTGAAAGTAAATATCGCATTAGATACTGAATTATATTTATTTTTACTAGGTAGATAGGGATCTACAGATTTAAGAAGCAGAAAGTGCTGAGGGGAAATATAAAGATCTCGTATGTTTATACTAAAAATATAAAGAGGTTTTACGAATCAGGGAGTACAGAGATGTAGAAATCTATGAATGCAGAGATCTGAGAATATGGGAATCCGGATAGAGATTTTGCGATATCTGAAAATGTAGGAATTTGAGGATATAGCGATCTACGAATATGTGAATCCAAACATACAGTGATCTGGAGATATAGAGATCTCAGAGGTTGTAGGAATTTGGAGATGTAGATATCTAAGAATACCGGAATCTGGACATATGGGACTCTAAAGGTATAAGTATTTGGAGATATAGAGATCTATGAATATAGGAATCTGAACGTGTAGAAATTTAGAAATGCAAAAATCTGACAATGTAAGAACCTTGGAATAGACACTTGAAATTTGAGAATTAGCGATATATGAACTGAGGACTATACCTACGTCTCAATATGATACATACATACGTTTCCCTTGTACCCAGTGAAATATTGATATATGGTTAACCTTAAACTTCCTGAAACCTCAATCATAATATTAATATCTATCGCTATTAACAACTGTAAAAATGCAACATACCCTTCAAGATTATTCTCTCAGTCATAATATAATTGCATTCCAGTGGTTAACGGTTATCCTTTCGACGCGTACACAGCTCTTCCAATCCATTAACGAATTCCATTCTTTATCGGTGTTTCGCGTAATTCAATCATAGTCAGTCGCGTGTCTAGGAACCGTTACGACTGTTGGTTAATCGCAGAGACTCGCGGTATCGACCGATAGCCGGGAACAATCGAAAGGGTTAAACACGCCGGTTACGAGAGAACAAATTGATCACGGCCGACGGAAGATAAAAAAAAGCGTTTCCAGTATGGCGGACGTGGAAGGTGGGGTCCGGAAGAATTCGCGGATATTTGCGAACGCGCGTGTCCACATTGAATTCTATTCGCTGTTCGCAAACACGTGGCCAGCGACGGCTTTATTGTGCACAACGCCGGTCTGCCGACCTGCTCGTACATTCATTCCGGCTGTTTGGTGAATAAATGATATGTTTAGTAATAGTACGTCGCAGTGCGCTACTCTGCGAGGCCGAAGGACATAAAGCTCGTACCGGGTAACTATTTACCCTCTCTGAGCAAATAAATCGCGAAAGAATCGTGGGATCAGTCGCACGTTGCAGCGATATCGCATCAGGTCGCGTGAAATAATACGATGCTTGGTTGAATCGAGTCACGTTTTCAACGCCGTACCTTTTATACATTTCGCCGAGCACGTGGCGTTGCGCCACTTTCAAAAGGATGCAACGAATTTTCCGGCAAAAAGTCGGCACGCTGCGGACAGTGCAGCCAACTTTCACAAACACGTCGTATTCAACAAATTGTGTTATACCCCCGAAACAAGTCAACCTTTCGCACGATTTTCATTTCATACGGTGACTATACAGCAGGGCCAAAAATTACGAAACACTGCCGAGGCAGGTTTTGAAAATAAAATGATTTGGGTAGGGAAAAAATTATTTTCAGGAACGAGGCATTTATTTTTATAAACAAATAGCAGTTTCTGGAAATTTATAACTGAAAGGAAACGTAATATTTTTCATAACTTTTTTTGGGTTCCGTTCAGATTTGCACTAAATGAGTTTCGTTGAATGTTTAGGTGCTTCTACAATAATAGAATATTATCATGTAAAAGGAATGTACATTATGTACAGCTTGAAACAGGATGTTTACCCTCGTTCAAGTCGTAGCCACCCTTGCAACAGTCACTTATTACGTTTAGTATATATACGCATTCACAGAAATATGTATGACAGAATTTTCATCCACTTCAGGGTTCTCAGCATCTCCACGCGAGCTCTCGAAATGCGTATGACAAATCCTTTTTGAAAAACTTGTTACCGCCCAACGACCTCAGCGTGATGTAGTGCGACTGGAGCACGAACGAGCGATATCGAAAGAAACGGAAACGAGCGGAAAGGAAAAACAGGGGAGAAATGGTGAAAATGCCGAAGCTCACGAGGGTGCTTAATGCTGGTGGCGTGCAGCGTTCTCGCGTAAAAATGCTAGCGATGCATCTGCATACGCTTGCGTCCGTACGCTGCAACCGCGTCGGAGAAGCAAAATGTAGGGGTTGCCAGCGGAGGAAGAGGGATGAGAGGTCTGTATAAATGCACGGGGGCTATTCCCAAGGTACTCGCAGCATAGGATCCCCTCAATGCGATTTTAGCCACCGTAAATAGGATTCAGCGTAAATGCAGTTACCTATATACACGTACACGCTTACTCGGCCGTGTGCGTGCAAGCGTAACGCACGTATGAAATGATGTCGAGGCGCTGTTTAAAAGCTCCTCTGTTACCCCTCTAGTTGGAGAGTGTACGATATCGGCAGTCGTTACGAAAATCAACGAGGAAAGAGGCCACGATCAGAGATCGCCTTTCTGATCAGAAGCTCCTTGAAGCGTTGAATAAATGCTTTGTCTCTAACTGCGGTTCGTTAGTGGGTCAAAATGGCGGCAGCTCATTCGAGGGTGGAAACTTAGCCTGCTTCGATTGAAAAATATTTCCTATTCCTATTTACCTGGTTTTTTTTTTCAAATGATGACGAGATACTCTCAAACGACAATCAAGACGTTGAATCATTGGAGACCTTCGTATGGAGACCGTATAAGGATTAACCTTCATGCTGTCCGATTACTTCCAGTTAGACAATTCATAATTACCGGTAGAATTGTTGTTTTGAATATTTGGTTTTTATTTACCATGTTTGTATGATCAAAAATAACGTGATTTAAAATTAGGACAGTAAAAGTGGAGCGCCACATCGACGCTGTTACAGTTAAATATGACGTCACGTGCGATTCGAAGCACTGATTTTCCCGTGTTCGTCCCTTTTCTCCGCTGGATTTTTTATTCGGGTCACCAGGATTGACGGTGGCTCGCACTCTAACGAAACAATCGATATCCTCTCGAATGTACAACATTTAATGTCGTTATTTCGTTTGGTCCGCGACGCGTTGCTGCATCGAGGAAATGAAACGTTTCCGTAAAACGGTGACCCGTCTTTGTGACGGTCAATTTCCGGGGGAACGGTCGTATTAATGGCGAGTGAAAATAATTGATGAGATCGCATTCTGGTATTAGTCTAATTCCATCGAGCCGCGCACGAACGCGAGGAGAAAGGGAACCAATTCTTTTTTTCTTCTCTATTCTCTTATTGCCGTTCCTTTCATTCCCTTGTTGGGATCAGAGTGAAAACGGGGACGCGCAATTGCGGCAGCCGATCACCTTTCTGACGATGAACCTTTCACTTAGCCGATTCGATTATTGACTCTGACGCCGGGTACTTATCGGATCAGAATAGAAGCCGTGTTATAGCGTTTGAAATGAAGTCGGGGCGTTGGAGGACCGTTGAAAACGGGGAAGAAGGTGTAAGGGGTTTTCCGGTTGAAAGCAAGGCGCCTCGCATGCCGATTCGCTTTTTGAGGATCCTCTCCTTTGCTATTTGACGGCGTTCCGCGTTATCCCTGAGAACTGCGAGGCAGAGCGAAATCAAAATTCTCCTCCTGCAGAGAACTATTTAGGATTCCATCTGTAGGAACGAACCGAGAGTATCCCGTTTGAGAGCAGTGTTCCGAGGCTGGCGTTCCGGATAGCATAAAATTGAATACCACAAATCATGCAGACTACGTGGTGGCTTTGATATCGCCGTTCTCGTGTAAATTATATTATCCTGGCGGACGGTCGAGAAATATTTTAAGATAAAACGGGCAAACGGCTCCGGTAGGAAACTCGAACGCGAAGGAACGCCGTTTTGACGTTCCACGCCGAAGAAAGTTACTTCGGGATATATCGTTTCCGCGATTCGACTGCTATCTCTCGAAGCATTCGTCAAAGCGTGATATTGATTCTGCGGCGGACGGTGTATGCGAATCGACGTTCGAGAAAGTAACGGCACGATAAATTTGTTAAACTGCGTGATTCCATCGTGATGATACAAATTTGATTCGTCTGACCGAGATATATTATAATACAAATATATGGACGGAGTGCTTTAACGTACAATTTACTAACCGGGAGTTCACGAACCGTGCAACATTAGGGTACGAAATTCAATTTTCTGTCGTTAAGGTAGCTGTATCATTTAATTTGCAAATTATAATAACGTTCAGACACTACATTTTACTCAAATACTACTCATATGATGTGTCATAAGTCGAATTTGGGTTACGAGTTCACCCGCTTATCCTCGCTCTTCTGTCAAGTTACAAGTTCACAAATTCCTATAGATATGCAAATATGCTCTTAAATCAAAGCGAAGAAGTTCTCTTTCTGAACCGTAGATTGCATCCAAGTATATCGTCACGTCATCCACATTGGTTGTGTTAAAACAAGATTGATTCGCAAGAAAGGTTTTCCATTCTGTCGGAAGCAATCAAAGGACAAAGAAGTTGAAAAGATAAACTAAAACGTCCTGGAAGACTTGCTACAAGGAGTAAAAAGGCTGAATTGAAAGATTCACGTACATCTATAGCCATTAGCTTTATTAAGCTGCAGCCAGGACAGAGTGCAACAAAAAGCGCTGATGTCGCGTCAGCGAATGTCGGGAAGAAGGCGTTCGAGCAGAAATTAATTTCACTGTAAATGGTATTATAACGACGGCGGTTATTACGTTGCTGGCACTTAAGGTGTCCGTCGAGAAGCCACATAATGGCATTCGGAGTGGATTTTGTAGTCGGCCGCGAAATGTATGCCCGAAAACTACTCTGTGGAAGATTCTCTCCTCTGTACAAACGGCTTCAAAAGATTCTCGGCCCTGAAGCCATGCCTCGCATGCTGATTTCGTCTCTAGACGACTTTCGGAGATGTTCGGCGCCCCGGGCTGCGTCTAGACTCCTCGAGACGAGATTACTCAGACCCAAATCCTTCCGAGAAGGACCATTTAAATCTTAAAATTCAAACGAGTCCCCTCGAACCATTCTAATGGCGCTAATACGATTGTCCTTACGATTTAACGCGCCGGCAATCAAATCCTCTGTCCCCGTTTAATCCCTTTATTAAGAAAATTCAATCTTCCTAAAAGATAATTGTTTCACTTTGCATCAACTCGGGGTGATATCTTCTCTGAAATAAAAAGGCGAAGGCAATGATCTCAAGGGTCCAGTAGGGCTCTAACAATTCAAGCATCATGGTGCTCGTAGATTTCTTTGGTCTTTTTTATAAAAACTTACAAAAGACTTCACAATAATTGCATACTTTAACCTACTTCATAGTGCATCATTTTGAACATTAAATTATATGCGTTCTAAAGGATTATAATAAATTATTGAGTGCAATGCATGAAACCTCTTTAATCTGTCTAAATAAAGAAACACTTATTGCAGGTCAAGTCACAATGAACTACATCTCAGTGTAAATAAAAGCGAAGTCAAATGAAAATCAAAATGTTTCAGTGTATTTGAGATTAGTTCATTTGTTACGTGCAACGAAGGTTCTAACTTCTGAATGTAATTTCGCAAGCGTCTTAGGGGAAAACGCACTTCAGCAGAATTTTCCCTCAGCCCCAAGACTAAAGAAGTCATTGAAGATGCGTCGACTGGCACTCCGCGACGAGAGAACTACCGGTTCGCGTTTATTGGCCAGCAAAGACTACTCGGCTCGTCTCATTTCAGCAACTCGCACGGAAGCGAGCACGTTTTGAAAGTTCTTTACACAGGGAGATTTAAAACACGAGTTCCCTCGAAAGTACGCCTGGTACGGTTGAAGGAATCTTGAGGCCAGCAAGGGTTCCTGGCGAGCGTATCGCGTCCCTACGCAAGAGCACGTCTTGCTCGCTCATTATGCGAAGCGTGCTTCGCGGTCTCCGCTTCGCAATTCCACGGAACAAATATCGTTTCGCGGCAACAGCGACGCAGCCGCGCGTGTTCGTCCGTCTCGCGGCCTTATTAAAAGTCCGTCGAAGCGACGAGGAACGATCGTGGCCGTGAAATCGCACCGCGCAGCACGCGCAACCGTGGCGCGTTGCTTCCGTTCTGCCAGTTCCGTTTCATTCGTGACGCGTGCGCGGACGTTTTAATCCGTGAGGATGGATTCAATCGTGACCCACACTATGTCGCGATTGAAACGAGGTTGGCAAATTTAAATGACTATTCGTTAGAACATAGGAAGACATAGTAAAGTTTATGAAGTGGATTTTCACATCTCGTTCCAAATGTCCCACTTAAAGTATATTAATATAAAATTGTGAAGCTTTCAGTATTTTAAATATTGGTTACCCTGGAATATTGACAATACCATCTTTATTATCCGTGGCAATATGAGTACTGTGAACAGTACTCTGGCACCACTCTTGGTCATAGAGGAAGCAATCTCCTGTCGAGGAGAGACGGTAACGAAGAAGGAAAAAAGAAGAATGATGGAGGGTTGGGACCATTCAACTTCAGTGATGGATCGCGTCTCGTTTCGCGAATACGAATCGGTATTATAATGCGTTCGTTATCCCCATCCTTCGTTAGCATCGTGGACGAGAGTCGAAGGGTTACTTTCTCGGTAAGGGACCTCGATGGGTTGGCCGATACCGTCACAAGTATTAGGTAGGCTGGGCGTGAACCACGTTAGCACCATTGGATCGACGATTATCTCTCACCTCGATTTCCTCGACGCGTTGTCGTGTCAGGTGGTTCACGATTTTTAACGAGGCTTTTTCTCGGAGGTAGGTTGAGCACGGCAACGGGAGCGCATGCGCGCCGTAATTGTCCTCCATTATATTAACTTGTTAACCAATAAACTTGACAAATCGAAGAACAAACTTGACAAATGCTGAAAAGCACACTTGACAAATTTCAGAGAACAAGTTTGATAAATTTTGAAGAATAATTTTGAAACATATCGAATAAGGTTAATTGTATGAAGTTAAATGACTCTCTTTATCCTCTACATAAAGGTTACATAGCGCAATTTAATTAAGGATAATTTTAATTGTTTCGAAACGAATTTAAGGAAAATGAGAAAATGTTCTATTCGGCAAGTTTCGTAGCCGACCACCTAATAATATGTACAGGGGCCACCGGCAGGGCAGATGTTATTAAATTATTGTTAATTCGATGCAAACCGGTTACACGGACGAGATTATCGCGTGACGTGAATTATTGGAACGCTAAAATCCGCTGTCATTACTGTCGTTTAATTATTAAATTATGCGGTGGCCGCGGAATAAACGATCCAACGGGGCGAACAATGTTGTCGCTCTTTCGTGAATTCTCGTGAACGGTCATGTAGCAATTATTGTCTTGCGAAATTCCAGTTTGCTGTCCTTTCTACTGAATTATGGTTGTAGCGAGTAATTAGCTGGACACGCTATACGGATTGGTTCATAGAGCGTTATTCGAATCTGTGTATATTTCAGCGGTCTCGCCGTTAACCGCTGCAAACAGGCGAACCGAAGAAGCAATTCAAATGTCGAAGAAGCTTATAGATTATCGAACATCGCACGGTAATATTGATACGATTGATTTTGAGCCGCATTAGGTACAAATTTTATTCCTTCATTGATTCTGGAGTTGTTCAGTATTGATTCTGGGAGATTAGTTCATCGTTGGAATAAAATCTCTTTGAAACAATTTGCAGAATTCATTTATACTTGTCTATATAAATTATTACAAATCTGCTACTCAGTGAAAGATGACTCGTTATAATTCATTGTATATACAGGTTGTCTCAAAATAAGTGTCAATTGATATAATCACTAAGGTAATGAAATTCTGATATGCAATATGTACTTTGAAATTTTTTTATATCAAACTACCCACGAGTCAAACATCTTTAAAAGTTGGACGTTTGAACAAAATTACGGTAATTTTCAAAGTTATCGCATGGTGAATATCAAGAAGGCATCTGCCGCATAAAATAGCAGTTTACAAATGGCTATGTTAGGGGTAGTTAAATTACGCGCGTACAAGTCGAACGCTCGTCGCAACCAGGAATCGCATGCGTCTCGTAAATACGTCACTCTGTTATCAGAGGCTGATATGAGTCCGACAACTGATTCGATACGCATGCAAATTCGTAGACACGCGGACGCATAGTTATTGAGCCGTGAAATACGACTCGTCGATAAATAACGATAACTTGGCACGGTCGATCATGCCGAAATTACGTGGGCCATGGTCACAGTCGAGCGAAGGTGAAACAACGGTTGTTCGCCACGTTGTTACCGCGATTTCGAGTTCGATGGCTGCAGGTTAACCCGATAAGACTTTCCAAACGGCAGGTTTATCGATACAAACGATCGATTCAAACTGACGGACACGAACCGATTTCAAAACAGGTTACGAGCTTTTCGCGCGATGCAAATCGTACGTAAGGTCGTTCGAAAACTGTTAAAAATTTTATGATCAATGTAAATCGAGGGTTTTCAATTTTTATGACTTCAAATGTACTTTTCGAAGTTTTGAAACTCAACAAGTGTCTAACTTTCAAAGTCATGGAATACTGAAGTTCTAATGTTCAAAAATTCCAGAAATCTGAAGTCTAGCTATAATTCTAAAATTCTGAAATTCACAAATTTTAAAATCTACAAATCTCATATTCTCACATCTCTATATTCACATATCTCTACATCCTCACATCCCTATATCTCCATATGCCCACATCTTCACATGTTCATATCTTTACATGCATACATCTCCACATCACCATATCCCCACATCCTCAAATCCCCATATCCCCAAGTCCATAAATCTCCAGCCCCCCAAATCCTCATATCTCTAAGTCCTTACATATCCAAACTCCCACATTCTCAAATCCCCATATCCCCAAATCCGTACATTCCCAAATTCCTCAATTCTAAAATACAACAACTTCCAAGTTACCAAATCCTAAAATCCCAAAGGTGCAAATCCTCAAGATTTAATAGTAAAATCAACCACCCGTCATCTAATTTAGAGTTGCATTACACTTTCCGAGACACCCGTGCGTTCATTCAAAGTCCTTGAACACAAGCTTATTCAATCTAGCGAGACTTTATGCTCGCAGAATTCAACCGTTGAAACGTTATAACGCGAACGTGACTATTCTAAAATTTCCGGCAATGTCAGTCCGTGGAACGTTGTAATGAACTCGCACGCGTGACAGTCGCAGAAATATGATACGCGAAATTCGCTCGTAAAATGAACGTATCTTTTGAGACGTCTCGAGGTCCACATATCGTCTACGTCACCCGAGTTTCAGCGGGTCGTTGCTCGACGTTAGGCTCGCTTGGAGGAACGATTAGCAACGTTGTTCATTTGACGCTGTCTAATTAGTAGAACTTAAACTTTGAGCATGTTTCGCTGTTGAAATCAAGGATGTGGTGTTATATGGTTGCTTCATATACGGGTAACTTACCATGGGGTTTATCTCTGTTAACGTGTCCTTATATTGCACTGCTCCTTAATTCGAAATGTGTGGACACATATGTAATGTATAATTTCGTACATACGCTCATAGTAATTTATGCTTTTATACATAGGTTCATAATAATTTTGTACGTATGGAAGATATTCCATAAAGCATACATTTGTCTACAAACTATACCATTATCTACAAAGTACATATCCGTTCACGAAATATACCTACACTCTGTTCAAGGTATACATTTTTATATCTTTCAGATTATCCATACTATTTACATGTACCTTACAGACTTCAATATACCGTACTTATATAAACATCCCTACTCTACTTATATCATATACTTTGAAATATGAAATTATTATTTATTTAAGCTTAAACCGTGCACCGTGTTAAGCTTTGGAACGCTTCGCTCGCCAAGGGTTAAGCAAAGCTCGGTAGAAGTTTTAATTTGTAATTACCTGTTTCCTGAGCTTTTGCTCGAAATAAAAGCTGACATAAGTAAATACAACTCTGTCTGCAGACTTATTGTGGTTCTCTTCAGTCCACGTAATTATGAATCACTCGTAAGAGGATTTCCGACTCATCCCTTCATTCCGTTCCGAATAATAACATTTTTAAGCGTTACGTTCAACTTATTCGTTTGGTACGACAAATCCGCGAAACAATGTTACCACTCTTTAATTTATGAACTCTGGTAATGAAAGATCTCAGGACGGATTTTCAAACATTCTTTTACATCTACGTAACTATTCGAGGCTACTTAACGCGTGACGCTATTTCACTCATATTTGACTGATGCATTTGTGTTCGATTCCATCACTGATTTTATAAAGAACATGTTAAATTATCAAATGATAAATACCATTACTAAACACTTCCAATAATATCCAGTAAAAGTGACTAAATATTGTCAGAACAATCGACCAGCTCTCAGAAATAAAACTATTATACACTAAGATTTTTGTCAAATTTAACGTGAACGATCAAGGTGTTAAAAGTCAGTCAGCCACTAAACATCACAATGCATCCAGTGAAACTGCAGACATGAAATGTTAGTCCCAAATTCGCCGAAATTAATTTAGTTCGTGTCCAGTGTTGCTAGTCGTACATACCCGTAAAATCTAGACTTAATCCGAAGAACGCTACGTAGCGAAGCGTTAGCTCGTTGCTTGTTTCTCTGGCCGTAGAAGATCCAAGGACTAATACACCAGGATATGAACTGAACACTAGAGGAGAGATCCTTAATAATTGTTTCTCTTGGCCCGGTTATCCGTGGAAGTAAGACAGACGCGAAAGGAGATACTCCTGTACATCGTGGGCAAAGTCCGGCGGTTAAGCGGCGCTACGATACAAAGGATCAAATCTGCCAGCTCTTAACGATCCTCGGCTTAGAATGCAATCCTCGAGGTGAAACTGGCTTAAGCGTTGCTTGGACAGTGGCGAGCAGCCAAGATGGGAACACGCAGAAGCAGAGGATGGAGAAGATGCCTCGACGCGAGCGAACGAAACGGATGGATGAAGAGACTCGGTTTTGGTCGTTGCGGTGGATAGAGAAGGATTGTGGGTCCACTTGGCCCCGTCTCTTTCTCTAGGTCCTTCCATATCTCCGATTGTAACAAGCGCTGGTGTAAAAGCGACTTTGCCGAGTCAGCTTTAGCCATCATGTGTGTGTGTGTGTAGTTCCACCTAGATCCTTTACAGCCCCGTACAACCCTTTTCTCTCTGTCCACACGCGCGACACTAGCATTGTATCGAAATTCCCAAGAGCCTCCGACGCTCCGGGAACGAAACAAAAATGCTCGCACACGGTCGGCCCTCTTCAAAGACCGGGTTAGGCGTGTTGCATCTTCCCCCACGGGAGAAGCTGCTGAATCGCTTGCGACTGTCGCGCGCCTCCAGGCTTTCACCGATACGATGGACCTGCCTCGCAAACGTGATACGCTGTATCGACTACTTTAGCGTGGATTACGAGTGTACGCCTTTTGTCCGGTAATCCGGTACAAATGGACTCGGAAATTGTCTGCGATACCGGCATTTTTTGCCCCGCTGGGAGCTCGAGGAGGTCACGTGCCCGACTGCTGTTCGCCATCTCTGAAAGAACCTTGGAACACTCCCAACCGACGGTTCAAAAAATGATGAATCTTCAAGAATATGTAGGTCTTATGTTTTCAAACGTATTACGCAATTACTCGTTACCCAAATAAGGGATCAAAATCATAATAAGTTTTATTCTATAACTGACAATCTGTATGAACTTGAAAGAAACTTTTATAATTTTCATTGATTGAACAATGAGATAAAACTTTTCAATAATTATCAATGACTGTTTATAAAATTGATGGTTCGAATAATTAACGACTCTGATTTATATCGTACGATTTTAGTTAAGAGGATGCCCGCCGCGTTTACCTTCGCCGTTTGACCCATGAAACAACGCTTCCGTACAGTAGCTCGGTTGTTTCCCTTTTGAGCCAGATCGTGAGCAGCGATGATTGCCGGCGAAAGATGTTCCGGATTATTATGGCTTGTTACGCGTTCTTAAAAGGTAGCCTTTACATCGTCGGCGACGCGAACCGGGAGAAAACATTCCCGAAGAATTTCCAGCCGTTCCAGCGGCAGGCAACCACAACAATAGCATCAAGCTGTATCTAAAAAGATATGGCTGGCCGCTCGCCTTATAAGATCAGCGAGAGAGCGCGGGGATGAAAAAGGCGAAGAAAAGCATGACGAGTAATGAGTCCTCTTTCAGCGAGATAAAACACGTACCGGTTATTTTGCTTTCTTCACGGTCTTACCCGAGTAGCGTTCTTCTCGTCGTTACGAATCTATACAACTTTTCCCTACATTTCTTCCCCTTTTTGAGACGAAATTGATATTTTTCGCGAGCGCATACGCGTTTCATGGTTCATAAAACGACGAAACTGGAGCTCGTTACGTATGGACGTGACGATATTCGCAGCTGCCAAAAATATGAAGACACGCCTCCTTCAACGAAATCCACCGCAAAGGAACTTAAAGGGAGCGAGAAAGACGAAAGAGCAAACGATCGGGTTGGAAGGAGGATTTCGATTAATATGCATACAGGGTGTGTCAGCTTGGTAATAAAACCGCCTTGGATTTAGTTACTAGCGTCTACTGTTCGTGTCCGATAAGTCGAAGCAGTGAGACTCTGTTGGTTCACCTGCCAACATGCCACATACGGAAAGTGGTGTGCATGTTTGTTAAGATGCGAATCAATAAGATCCGATGGTATCAGACTGTCAACGATAGTACACTTAACAGTAACTCTGGCTTCCTGAGGGAAAATACGTCAACGACAGACTACTTGTTTCTAAGGATTTTTGAAGATTTGAGAATTTGGGATTCTTTGGGAGTTTCAATTTTTAGGTTTATATGCTAATCTATGAATATGGAAATTCCGAAAAGTGCCTTAGAATTTGGGGATCTTAAAGTTTGAATATTTAGAAGAATTTGAAGATTTCGATATGTAGAATCGTACGAACTTGAAGACTTAAGTATTTCAAGCTTAATTTAAAGAAAAAGGTCGATACTTTTTCTGTTGATTTTTTGTTAGGGATTTATTCATGGCCGTTTGTAGCAACCGAGTCGACACACCCCTTCCCATAGCGTGAACGTACCTTGCGAAATGAAGAATCTCATCGTCAAGCAGATCGCGGTCGTTCGCATAAAAACGTGTCACGCACGCTCCGCGCAGCAAGGTAGCAAGAAAGTAGCCGGTTTCTGAAATCTTGATGGGACCGGTCTCGTTCTCCACGCGTTAACCTCCGAGCTCCGAGCATCGTTCACGAAAAAATACCTGCTCGAGTGATATAATGGCGCGTGCGTGACTTTCTTAACAGAGCTTGTACAAAGAATCATGAACGACCGACACGTAAGCATTGCTTGTAGTACATCATGCAGAACGCTGTTATTGTTATCGTTGATTTATTCAAGAATTACATTTTTCTAACAAAATTGTTAAATATTCATAACCCTTACTTTCAATACGTTCAAAAGAATTTCCTATCTGTCGGGAAGAATTTTTGTATTTGTGGCACCTGAAGGTCACAACTGAATTCGTCTTGACAAAAGTCCTCTCAAACTTGAGTAAACAGTTGTCAAATTAAAAAGTTTTCAAATTTTCATAAAAGTTATCAAATTTAAGAAAACAAGTTTCTAGTTTCATTTAAGCTACAAATTCTTTTTAATTCAATCCTCTGCAAGTTTCGGTAAAAAGAGTTAGAATGGTACCGCACAACTCTTGCCTGCAACTCGGATATGTCCGTAGGAAGATTCATCTTCCCGGATATGTGGACTACCGTTCGTCTCTCATTTCTCAGCTTCGTTTCATCTTATAAGGCAAACGTCCACATCTCGTGGTTCCAGCTGTTGCTGATGGTCGCTCGAGAAGAACCTCCTCGAGGTTGATCTCTCGCGTCTCCGAGCTCTTGTACCTTTTTCTCATTTCCTTTCTCTGTTTCGACAACGAGCGCATTCGACGACGGTATGCGTGAATGTGTATCAAGAATGATGCATGGAGGCCGAGGGACAGAAGACGGTTCCACGGAGAGGGAAAAGGAGAAGCGGCAAGACGAGGAGGATGGGAATAAGGTGAAGGCCTAAGAGGCATGAACGAAGACAGCAGCAGAGAGGAAGAGGAGGAACTAGTTATGGTAATGAGGAGATGCAATGATAGCTTCACGTCCGCTCCAGCTTTGCTCCGGCAAGCTCGAACCCCTCTACCCTTCGTTTTGCCCTTATGGCAATGATCTTCGAGACCGCTTACACCTTTTATGCCTTATTGTCCGAGATGGCTGTTATCCGTGCGAGGCCGCAATCTTGTGGCATCGCGACCGCTTGTCTCCGCGTGTACGTACCCTCCTGAATGTGCACGCGCCGTGATTGTGTGCGTGCCCGCCGCCCGTCCCTGCTCGTGCACCCTCCTATAATGGGATGGGCTGCTCACTTTAAACACGGTAAATAACTCGCAGTGGCGCCGCATTATCTGGAACGTGGTTTGCGAACCTCGTTTCGAGATTGCCCGAACGAGGATGCAACCTTTTTTTATACACAGTGGCTACTCACGACGATTCAACACCACGAGAGACACTTTTCAAACTCCTGTGTTAGTCACTCTGATCACACCGATGACGGTTATAATTTGCATCAAATATTATATATGACACTTTTTGACGCTTGGAAATTTGAGGATATGCTGATTTCATAAATTTGTGAATTCGTAGTTATATTTTCAAATTGTGGAACTAACAAATATAGGAATTCTTGCTCTGCAAAACAGCTGTGCATATTGTACGTCACCGAATATAATTTATCAATGACAAAATCGCGACAGATCTACTTCTCGAATATTCATCTTCAGCTAAATATTGCAGAGAGTATTCTCTCTGCCGTCAAATAGGTTCAAAAAGAAGCAGCTTAGCGGCGGACGTGATAATGGAGTCACGATTAGCCTGGAACGAGGAAGATTAATTTAGTTGGCCGAGGAATTAAAGGCGTATCGATTGCTCGTTGAAAGGAACAAACTGACCGCCACGACGAAGTCACGATCGGCGTGTTAACGTTCGGTAGACGGTAGATTCCATGCGACTCTCTCTCTCGCTGCTAGCGGTCCGATAGCATCTTAAGAATCTTCGGATTCCTCGGTTGCTCGCACTGGCGAGAACGTATTATCTGTAAATTCGACAAATTATCGTTCACACGCAACACCGTTGGTCCAACGTGAAAATCCACGACCCAATTTATCGCTTGCTGCAGTTATTTAGTCATATTTGTAGGAGGTCGAGGGATATTTCTTAAATAAATGATTTATAAGACAAAGTTAAATAGTCTTTATTCTTCTCTGGTTCTGACGAGACTGTTTGTCGAGCGAAAATGTCGTTAAAAGCAAAAACACATCGCGCCGCATCGACGCCTAGGTAATGCAGGCGCCCCCTCGTCGCAACCGTACCTGTTATGGCCAACAATACGGAGTAACCGCTTACCTATTAAAAATATGGTGATTATGGTGGCATATTAAAAATATGGTAATGTGGACATATTTAAAATATCGTAGTTATGTGATCATATTAGAAATATGATGGTTATGTGGTGACATTAAAAATATGATAATTATGCGGTTGTATTAAAAATATGGTAATGTGGTCATATCAAAAATATGATAATTATGTGGCCGCATTAATAATACGGTAGTTATATGGAGGTATCAAAAATATGGTAATGTGATCGTATTAAAAATATGGCAATGTGGTCGGATTAAAAATATGGTTATGTAGTCACATGCAGACTATGTCCAATAAAGAGTTTGTTCTTTAAAATTTTAAAGGCCATTCATCTTATTTAAATCATTAATAATTATACACGTTACTTTACATTTAAATAACTCCAGAAATTTAGCTTTAAAAGTAATAACTCCTTAAAAAGTTAAAGTACTCTACAAAAATATAGAATCAATAGGATGAACGTTGGTAGGCCACTTGTAGGTTAAAGTTTATCGTGGTCAAGGTGAAAGTCCTCGGTCGTTGATTTTCGTCAGTCCGGCAGATAAATTCCAGCTATTCGGCTACTTAACTCGTATTACAGCTAATTGGTAGAGCGGCTGCCGCGTCCGTTTAATGGCTCACTCTTAACGACACTACCATTTCTACCTCGAGCGTTGCCGGTGCTCGTGCGTTTATAGTGTCACGCCTCACGGCCAATTAGTCTTCAGCCACGTTAGGGAGAAGCAATAATCGTTAATAGATTAATTATCCTTTGCCGCGCGTATATTCATTGGTGTGCTGCTTTCTTGCGGGACATCCTGACGAGCCTCGTAAATTACGACGTTCGAGGTAATTAAGAAACGGTTGGGAGATCCGGACCAGCTTGCGATTGCACCATTTTTTCGTGCCGCGTTATGCTCGCTCAGAGAAATCGCTCGAGAAATTAAGGACAACGATTACGCGAACAGGAACGCTGCGGACCCGTGATTCGTCACTTTTACTTCTTGCTTGTTGCATTCCGTGTTACCGTCTGTATACTCGCTCACTACAGTTATATCAAGCATAACACGTACACATATAAACATAGACGTGTACTCATATAGACACGTAGACTTGTACACATGTGGTCACGTACACATATGGACTTGTAGACGTATGGACATGTACACATGTAGACACGTAGACATGTATACATATGGTCATATAAACATACGGACATGTAGACATATACATGTGGACATGTAGATATATAGAAATATAGACATGTAGACATATAAACGTATGCACACACATATGCATATTCATGTACTCATGCAAATACATATACATGTACATTTCAGTCCACAAGTATTAGGTCACTTATTATGCACTCGCCACAAAATAAATTGTATGATTTCTGAGATTTCCACATTTCTATCCATCCCATATCGTGGAAAAATTGTCCACATTTTTCTATTTGACTGATGTGTGTGGCTGCCGCAAACAATTGTCAGAGTACATTTTTCATTTCGACCAATCGCTGGCGCAGATCTTTCGATACTCCGGCAGAGTTCATCTTGCGGCGGGTAAACAGCACACACTAGTTTCGGTATGGAATTGCTTTTATGAGAGATTGCGTACATTCTTCATGGTCGAGTAAAAAAAACCGTTCGAAACCAAAGGTACAATTGGAAAGACAATTCAATCGAACGATATTCAACGTAACCAGCCAGTTTAATGGCATCGCGTGCTCACGGGAAGTTCGACGAGCAATCGTATCCGAGAGTGGCGCAAAATTGCCATTTCTATCCGTTCCTACGAGTCCGATTGAATTCTTCGAGTAACGAGGCTCACGTAACCGCGGTTTTCTATCCGCTCGATCGTGTCGGCGCTGAACCGAGGTCCGTGGGTTTTCTGCGGCCCTTGTCATCCGATTATGACGGTAAGAGCTTACGCCATTACCAGCTTGACAAGCAAACGGTCGTAAGTTACTTTTTTCTGTCGTTCCGTGTTCGCCGGATAATGTATTGCGTTCACGAGCCACGGAACGTAGCCGGCACCTGGCATTCGGCTCGCTTCGTTCTCGGGACAAAGCTTTTGCCGGGACGGAGGGACATCTTGCGTGCAGTAATGAGCCGCAATAAGATGGCCAGAAGAAAAACCGTGGCTGGCCCTTGTCTCTTTCCGTTGGTTCGCTCCGATTCCCTTTCGAGTCCCCCTCGTTTCACGACCGGTCGGCAAACACGGCAAGAAACGGCGAAAAGAGACGTCGAACTGTGACGTGGGAGGAAACGTACCGTGATACTTCTCTTTTATACAGGGTGTTCCAAAATTGATAGCGAAAACTTAGTTCATAATTTTATAGATTAGAAAGTAAGTGTGTCCAGAACAAAGGTGTTCAAAAGGACACATTTTCTGATAGGACATCTTCTAAAACTAGTTTGTCTTATGAAAAAGAAAATTATTTTTTATTATCCGTCATAAAATGTCGAGGTGTTTCAAATGTGTTACATGTATGTTCATATTTGTATACAACCTTCATCATTAAAAGTATACCTCATCTGCAGAAATCTGCACTTTCAGACATATGTCTGCACCTTCTTTTAACCAATAGATCCTTTTTTGCCATTAATTGTAAGACATCCTGTAGATGACGTTATCCATTCCGCAATGGTTCGTCTGTTACTCCTTCACCCTTGGTCCGCTTTATTTCTGCATCCCCCCGACAAGATAGCCGTGTTTTTCCGTCGTGCTGCTGACAGTTTTGCTACTCTCGCTGATGCCGCAGTTACTCGAGATTGGCTGACTAGAGTAGAGACGACAATCGGCTCCGTACGTCCACTTCGTCGGAACAACGACTCGGCGTGTTACGACGGGGCAAATGGCACTCGGGATAGGAACGAGGAACGACCCCGTCGTACACTCTGCTCGAAGGTTGATTGTCCGTTGAAACGAAAGGATTTCTCGCAAATTGGGACTTGTCATTTTTTTTCCTTTTCGCCTCGAGGACACTTCGGATCTGCTCCGCCCCGTAGCGAATTGTCGATGTTACGAGAACCGTTAGTAACGCCTCCTCGGTCGATATCGGAGACTCTTGTATCAGGATATTCGCCGAAAATTGTGCTCGATTATCTGCATTGAGCGGAGATATGATCGAATGATAAAGTATCTGAGTGATCGTGACGAGTCGGAAAACCTTGGATATTCTGGGGAGAGATTCTGGAGGAGGTAAAAGTTTGAGTTTATTCGGAGTGCAAAATTTTAAATTTATAGTTAAGAAATCCTTAAATCTTCAAGTTTGTTGTATTCTAAATTTCTAGATTCTCAAGTCCTTAAATTCCAATATCTATAAAATCCCAAATCCCTAATTTAAAAAATCTCTGAACTCCCCAACTCCTTAAACTCTAAATTCCTAAATTACCTGATCCAAATTTTCAAATTCTAAAATTCTGAAGTCTCTGAATTCCCAAATCCCAAAAGGTAAATTCATCCTCACTACGGACCGGTAAACGCTTAGGAGGTAAAATGCCTTCAGAATTTCATGAAAACACTGCGATGCCATAAAACGGTTTCTCGTTTCGCGAAATTGAGACGGATATAGCAATCCTGATAAATCCCCAGCTACCGAGCGATTTATATTTCACGACGGAACAATTTACACTCTGTTGTATCGATACGTACGGGAACGGAACGAAGGCGCAGAGAAGTTGCTCTGGTCCGTACTGTTTATCAACGGACCAATAAAATTTGATCGGACGAGATTATTTCGCGCGGAGCAGAAACGATTAATTCGTTCGATTTGTTGTACCGCGAACGCTCGTTACGCTCGAACGGGATTCCCTTTCGAGAAATTCACTTTCGCGAAGCCCCCGCTTTGCTCGACGGGCGCGAGCGAAGAAATTGGCACGAGTGGTGAAGAGGGTTTCGGGATAGTGGCACGGTATTTCCCTGGGGATGGGTGAAAAAAGTGGTACAGACAGAAAGTGGGACGAATAAATGGACGTCATCCGTTCAACTGTTTCGCAGGGGGAGCAGAGAGAAATAAGTTATCAGGGTTATCCGAACTTGTCTCTCTCTTTTTTAACGCTCGAAGAATTAACCAAGCGACGACCCATTTATTGTACTTCCGCGAACAAATCTGTCTATACGCTTTACTCAGCTGCTTTATTTTCAATCTTCGATTTTATTTAATGGTCGAACGTTGTACGTTGACCTGTATTAAAATTTTTACTTCTTAAATATCGTTCGTGGACGTTTATAATGTATATACACGTTTAGAACATATTGTTTTTTGTGTTAAACCTATAGTTTTGCTTTTTAGGTATAATTTTTAGCTTCACAAAGGTGAACGTTTTAGACGAATATCACCCTCTTAAGGAACATAAGACATAACTTTGTCAGACTTGATAAAACAGTTCTTTTAATAAAACTGTATCATTTTAAAATCATACACATGTACGTTTATATCATTCTCTTAAAAAATGATCGAAAACTAAAAAAGGCAGAGGAGGGACAACTGATAATATCCTTCAAAAATATCCCAAAATATTCAAAACGCCAATATTGAAAGGGAGAAAGAGGGAGTTGGTCGATGACAGGCGAGAGTATTGATTGAAAAGATAAATGCAAGCAGAGTTTTCCGACCACCGCTAACAGGCAATCGAATAATCGCGTAAACTACTTGCCGCGGTTGAACGAGAACGCAGTGCTGCACCAGACTAATCCACTTACGTGACCTTTGGTGCATGCACGCATATGCACCGGTGAACGTGTGGCATTCATGTAGGAAGCCGAATGGCAGCTCAGCAAGCAGCGATCAACGCTTCGACGAACGCACAGAGCTCGCCCGATGCAAGGAATGTCAAGCAGCCGAAAATCCTTCGGCTCCTTTGTGAGATTACGGCGATAAAGCCACCGAAATTCTCCAGCAAACCTTCGCTGGGATTCCGTTCCGTGCACGTCCCGATTATTCCCTGTCGATACAAGGAAATACTATATCATCGATCGAACTGGCAATTCTAGGCGATCGACAGATCGAATGTCCGCTCAGGGGGTTGGTGTGGACGGGGGTAGCTGCGTTTTCAATTTTGAAATGCGGGGATTTGGAATTTGAAGGATTGCGGATTGGCAGATTTGGGGATTTGGGGATTTGCAGATTTGAATATTTGAAATTTGCGAATTTTGTGATTTGGGAAGTTGGAGGTTTGGAGATCTGGGAATTGGGGTGTTTGGGAGATTGAACATTTAAATATTTCGATATTTGGATATTTCAGGGTTTGAGTTTCGAGGTTTAAAAATTTGAAGACTTAGGAATTTTAGTAATTTAAAAATTTAAGAATTTAGAACCTTTATAATTTGAAAACTTCCGAATTTGGTGTTTCAAATATTTGTAAATTTCAGAACTTGAGGTTTGAGAATTTTAGGATTTGTAATTTCGGCAACTTGATCACTTGAAAATTTGAAAATCTACAAGTAAAGTGAATTTGTGAAATTGACCATTTCACTTAACTTGACAAATATAAAAATGTCAAGTGTCCAAATTAAAAAGTAGAGAAATTAAGATCTTATTTTGCAGTCTTTTTGTGAGTCTTGCCGATCTGTTTGTCCGTGAATCCTTCCACCGCAAGTTTTTATATCGTGTTTCATCGTAGAGAACGTCTGTTGTTGTCGTTTCCCAGGACGGATCTCAAAGATCGTAACCGCGAAAGATATATCTGTTCAATGGTGGACGATGTACCCACAGACGAGGGAACAAAAAGAAAACATGAGATTTTGTGTAGCTTCTGAGAAAATGGCGATGTCTCCTGGATGTAACGATTGGTACTTAATGTTCTTTGGGACTCGTTTCTACAACCTGATGATAAGGTTCACGAGTCGTTAAGACTTGCTGGTCAAACGTAGTTGAATTAGATCACTAAATTTCCAAACTCCCAAATTTCCAAATTCCTAAATTTCCACACTCCTAAATATCCAAAATCCTAAATTTCCAATTTTCCAAATAACGAAATCAACCAATTACCAAATTACCAAAGTGCCAAACTACCAGTGTCTCTAACTCTTCAAATCACCAAACTCCGACTACACAAAACTACCAAATAATCAAATATCCCAGAATCACTTAAATTCATCGCCCAATTACATCTGCATCAAAAAGGGCGTAACTTCCATCGGATCACACACGAAACGATCGAAACGCCGAAAAAATTGACTTTCGCTACACTCCTGCGTCGAATCCCAGTTTCATACAGATGGAAGATAAATAACATATCGCAGGCTAGATCGCTGGTTAAAACGTTTTACGATCCTCTATCGATCGTTCTCAGTTTCGAAGACTTGCGAGGTTTTCAGCTACGCTACAAACAAAACCCTAACACCTGTGTAACCGTAGAATATTCTACGGTCTGGTAAATCATTTTTCAATAATTGCTCACAAACGAAGAACGTGCGACAGTCTTTAGTTTCCATAAAATAGTTGACAATATTTCAGTTTTTATGAAATTTCTGAGATCAAAATTTAGGTGTTTCACGTAACACGGAAAAAATAAATGGTGTTCGTTTTATCATCGATGGTGTTTTGAATGATTGTTTGTATGATTGTTAGCACACTCGTGCATTCTGCATGTTTCAACCGAGTGATTACTCTCAATTAAAAATAGTCGATAAATTTGATGTGATGGCACGAACTATCGGTTCACGTCACGTTCGTGAACTTCTCGCGTCTGTGTCTCTGCTGTCCAACTTTAGACTGCAATCAGCCAATCAGGCTTCCGTCAATACCTGCACTCTATCAAATTTCATCGTCCGTGCGATTTAATTTTCACCTATAATCGAGTTTCATCGGTAGGTTAAATGAATCGGAATTCGAGCACCTCGGAGTCGTGGAAAATTACTTTGCTCAAATTTATACGATCTTTCTTAATTGGCTCTGATTAAAATAAACGATGAATTTTTGACGGTCTGCATAATTAAAACTTTAGAAAAATCATTTATGTTCTTTTTGTAGACATTGATGGACAGTGATGTCACTAGGTTACTGAAGTCTCAGACTTTCCAATTTTAAATAGAAAAAATAGCAGTTAATAACCAATTTCAATATCCAGAACCTAAAATCCGTTCGTCGCCGACTTTCCGGATGCATTTTTCATATTTTTAAAACAGCACAGTGCGTGTACCATGTCGACAGTAAAAAAATGTTTCCATTTCGTCAGTTTGATATCTGCTTATTGCGACAAGCGTTCAACAGTGCGTCTGAACATTTGAAACAGAGAACAGAAGACATTTCAGTTTACAGCAAGTAATTTTTGTAAAAGATCCACGGGATCGAGGTAGTGGAATGTCGGTGACATCTTATTACAGGGAAACCCCAGGAGTTTCGAGGGCAATGCTGCAACGAGGACAGTTCATACGCGGCTCGTGGGAATTGAACGAGCTCGGTTAAGGGCATCGGGTTTCAACCATGACGATAGAAACCGTGGTCGCTCGTCGTTCTTTCTCCCGTGAGGTTAGCTACGAGAAAGTCGACGTAAAGAATTTGTCATATTCAATGGCAGACAGTACGTCTGTTCTTCTGTCGAGACGATTTCATTTGGAAAAACTGTGTCTGCGATTTCTCTCCGCGTGGCGGCCGACGGTAAGCCGGAAACCGCGGAATCTGAAACCATAGTGGAGACAAAAAGCGACGGATTTGTCTGGAGTGTAATTGCCATGTTTGGGAATCTTTTTATTTTGATATTCTTGAAAGATTACTTTCAAGTCCTCGAATTTATTAATTTTACAGTTTTTCGGTCGTTTTAGAAAATTTTCAGATCTTTAAATCGAAGATGATCCAATTTCTTAATTTTTGAATGCCTACATTTCTCAGTGCCCAAATAGCAAAATTGATCAATTTATCAATTTTCCAAATTCTAACTCGTCAAATTCTCATATGCCCCAATATCTAAATTCTCGAATTTCTCAATTTCCAAATACCTAACTCTCCAAATTTCTCAATTGTCCAATTTCTAAGTCCCCAAATTCCCAAATTTCTAAACTCCCACATACCCCAATATCCAAATTCTCGAATTTCTCAATTTCCAAATACCTACTCCCCAAATTTCTCAGCTCTTCAATTCCTAAATCCCCAAATACTTAAATTTCTAAACTCCCAAATTTCCAAATTTCTAAACTCCCACATACCCTAGTATCCAAATTCTCGAATTTCTCAATTTCCAAATACCTACTCCCCAAATTTCTCAACTCTCCAATTCCTAAATCCCCAAATACTTAAATTTCTAAACTCCCACATACACCAATATCCAAATCCTCGAATTCCTCCATTCCCAAATACCCACCTCCCCAAATTTCTCAATTCCCAAGTACCCAATTCCTCAAATTTCCTATTTATCATTTACACCTCCCCAGCGAACAGAGAAATAATTCCACGAAGCAAACAGATATGTCTGCATTATTCTGCTTTTCCATTCAGCTGATTTGTTTCATAAATGCAGCAAACTTCAAACACACATATTTTTCCTTGTTGAACAAATTGTTGCTACTAGTCATGATTCCACGAAATATGAATGCTCTTCAAACGCGAATATTGTTGAAAATTAATTAGTTACCTTGCAATTACGTGTTCATTATGTGTGTGTCTGTACAAACATGGTATTTCGTTCAATCGAATCAATAGTTTATTATTCATGTGCAATTATTTCCATTTCAATTTTGAATATAAATCTGTATTGTTTCGTTTCATTGCAACGAAAAGTTGGTCACGTTTCGAATACCACAGGGGCTTCATCGATGATTGACAACTTGAAAATTTTATCAGCTATTCAATAATTCATGCTATCATTGGTATACTGATGCTATAAAATAACAAAAATGAAATTAGAATGTTGCGTACACATTAAAAATTCTGATGTATTAATCGTGAGAACTTATGAAATCAATTTGAAATTCACTAAGTTTTACACTAAGCATTCTTCGTGTACACTTTATGATCAAAGTAAAAATAAGTTAAATCAATAGGGGTTCATATTGCTTTAGCTACTTCAACATTATAAATGCCACTAAATATCTACATTTTCACATTTCTACATTTCTATCTTTGAAAACTTCCAAATTTGAAAATCCGAAAAGTGTATTTTTTGTACTATAACAAGTAACCTAACCTAACCACAGGTTGAAACTGACCGAGACAAAGTTTGAGCGTCGCCAAGTTTTGTCGGAAGGGGACGAAAAATGGTCGCGAGCATTTCCCCGGACAAAAGGGGCAGCCAACGTTTCTTTTATATCCCCGTTGGAATAATTTCGTTTTTGTTTTTCTCCCTCTTTGGCCCTGCCGGCGGCGCGGCGACGAAACCCAGTTGCTTTTAGCGTAATGATTTTGTGCCATTTTATCCCACACGACGCGCTCGGGCCACCGATATGCTCGCGCTTCTTCGCTAACGTCGGACCCCGTTACCGACCTCGATGTGTCGCTCGTCACCAGGGACAAACTTTGCGAACTGTTCATGCGCTGATTCCGCCAACTCGAGCACACGACAGTTTTTTGCTCGAAACACCGCGCGGTAAAAAAGGCTCTTCGATGTAGAACTGAAAAATGTTACTTCGCACGTGATGTCACTCGAAAAATTCTACTTCTGGGTTGAGGTCGCGAACTTGGAGATCAGAAGTTTTATATTATATAAATTTAGGGATAGAGAAGACCTTTAGGGAATGAGAAGTTTGCAATTTGAAAATTCAGTTTAAGTTTGAAATGTTCGTGTTTGGGATTTGTGAAGATTCAAACTTTCAAGGTTTGTGACCCAGAAAATTGAAAGTTTCAAAGTTAGGATTTAGGCTTTAGGAAACTAAAAAAGTTCGCAAACTCTTGAGGTTAGAATTTCAGAATTTAGAAAATTGTCCCTTTGCACTCGAAGGTATTTCTATTGACAGCAACCCCATTTATTATTGACGAACTTAATTCGTTTGAAGTTATTATCTCTGTTATTATGCACTGATTTCTGCTTCGCTGTGTTTGTACATCGTGTATAGCAATCTAGATTGAATTAGAAAATTTTCGTATTTAGTTGAAATAGTGTCACTATGACTTCAAGTTTGTAAACATTCGATTACAGACTAAAGAAATAAATTTCGAGTATATAAATTCTCAAAGGGTTGATGACTTCGTCGACTATGCATCGAAGTCCGTTTATACGGCCCTTCGCAGAGTTTTACAGTCCTTTGACATAGCAAGGCCAGTATATTCTAAGCACGCAGAGGTGTTACGGTTGATCCGGAAACGTATCGTCGAATAAAGTTTTCAGAAGCGGTGTCGCTCGAGGGGCGAACAGTCTCGATATCTGGGAGATCGGATCGGGAGCCATGGTTGTTGGTCCCGAGGGAGCAGAAACGTGCCGAAAACGAGGCAGCGACGCGTATCGCGGTCTTAGTTTACCGGCTCCGTCACAACGGGAGTCTCGAAAGCGGAATTAATAACCGTTCCGGGCCGGTAAAATACCGCAACACGCCCCCAACGGCGCATCGTTGCATAATGGCTCGAGCGACGAGTTGTCGGAGATGCTCGCATCCGCGCGGAACGTCGCTAAGTAAGCTTGCACGTTATTAATAAATTACAATACGCTCGAGACGTTAATTACCGGTGGCAGACTAGCGCACGGTGCCGCTCCGGTTCTCCGGTTGACGCGTCCCGAAAGAGGAAACAATTTCTAATTACTCTGGGACACGAGGAGTCCTCGGGGTCTATAAAACAGTCGGCCCTTTGAAAAACCCGATACTCGAGACAAACCGTTCTCGCGACCTCCTGTCACGCGGTAATTTGTGTCGCGCGTTCTCGCTTACGCCTCGGCACGCTGCCTCTAATTTACGGCCTCCCGCGAAAAACTACGATGCGTGCCCCTCGTCAGAGTGCAAGATGTTGATGAGAATGGCAGTAAAAGAAAAGTATGCCGAGGATGATCACTGACCTCTTTCGATTGTCTCTTTTCAAAGTTTTCTCTATCGAACGTGCTCACATCATGGTATATTAACACGTCGCTGGCATTTAAATAATTTAAATGCCTGTTCCCGGGGATTTATAGCTCCCAACCTACGTTCTGCATTGTGCACTTTAAAAATGTATACAATATTTTGTACCTATTTTTTATTTATGTTTGATGTATTTGAGAGAGGGTATAAAGCGCGAAGCACGTGTTAAAAAATGCAAAGTTGCATCGTTCTGAACGAAAAAGTAGTCATTCTATGGTAATGCGTTCAGGGATCCATTTTGGAGACCTAAAATACATTTATAACTTACAATGTTTCTTTTAGTAGTAAATTTGTTCAATTCCATAGAACGGAGGGAGTAAATACAGTCTAACTTTATAGTGCGATCTAAGTCTAAATATATATACTCCAAGAGTAAAACAAAAGTAGCAGTGATATATGTATGTACATTCATGACTCAAGAATATTAATAATCGATCAAATCGATAAATTCACTCCCCATCCATAAAGAAAAAATTATTACACGTTGTCTAGTTGGCAATTGAAAGCAATGCCGATCCTATCAGTTCGTTTGCCAACTTACCAGACAGTGTATAAAGATATCGCAAAGTTTGTATATTATCGTTTATGAATTCAACCGTCGAAAAAAACCAATGGAATCCAATGCTCGTGCGAGAATATTATTGCACCGCATGCCACAATAATATACACGCTCTAACACTACGGATGATTTAAGGGTACTTGGCATCTTCGTCGAGGTTTCCTTCTTTTTTCTTCTCTTGCGAAACCCAACATACGTCCAGAGCTCGGTCGCAAAGAATTCCGGGACATCCTTTCGCATCCCCGTTCGTTCGTGTTTTCACGGCTGACTGAGCCGGATCTCGTGAAACCTGCTACTAATATTTATCCTCCAAGTGACACCGGAGACCCGTCCTTCGACGGGGCTGGTTTTACTTTTTTCTTGCTTCCCCCTTGACTTGTACCGCAAGGGTGGGCCTTCAGCCTCGTTTCTTTTCGTCGCCCCTCTTCTCTCGTTACCGCTGCAAATCGGCCTGTCCCGCCTATGCTCGAAATTTATCTCGCGGACGAAACGTACGATAGCTGTAATATGCAAATCGCCAACGTACACGTGACTTTATTGGCCGTGACACGTTACGCGCGCCCGGCTAAATGTAAGTCGCGAAGAGAATGCCTTCTCTTAGTCGGCATTGGGGAACAAGGGAATAGAGATAGAAAGACGGAGAAAGAGGACAGTATGTTACACTGTCCGCACCGTGAATTTATTGTAACGATGGCCCGTAATTAAATTCATGGTATTCCGTGCTTTGCTACCGGTGAAAACATTGGAGCTGAACTGTTGGGACGGGCATGAGATTAAGATGAGACAAAATTGCAAGATCGGGATCGACAGTGACTTAGGATCTTTTTTTAGATTAGAGACGAATTTCTGAATGTATAAACTGTCTAAATTTTGAAGTTTTCAGATTACAAAACTATTGAATTTCATAATCATCAAATTTCTGAGTGAAATTTTCAAATTCCCAAAATATCACATTTT
The DNA here is from genome assembly GCF_050947335.1 of Megachile rotundata. Lineage (NCBI taxonomy): Eukaryota > Metazoa > Arthropoda > Insecta > Hymenoptera > Megachilidae > Megachile > Megachile rotundata. Next base: position 10,153,538 of record NC_134983.1, read on the forward strand.
TTACTCTCCAATTTCCAAACTTGCCAAATGTACAAATTCATGAATCTTCAACTGCGAAATTTCGGGACTTTCAACCACACAAACTTTGGTCGATATTTCTCTGACAGTCAAACCACGTGGAAATACTTTTATATCCATCTGCAGAATTTCGTCCTTACATATAACGAAACACGACGTTCTGTTCTGTCCAAAAAACATTGGAGAAATTCCCCCGATACTAGCACGAAATCGACTTTCAGCTGAATTATCCTCCGAGGAATCTCTGCGGGCCGTGTTTCTAGATTCCGGTGGGTCGCATGACGAACCGACGAAAAATGTTTTAATTTTATTCGTCGGCTGCGGCAATCAGGCGTTAGACCCCCGAGACGCGTTCTCCACGCGCTATCGCCTTCGCTCGATCTCGCTCGCTCGTAATCCTCGGGGACTCTCGGATTTCCTGCCCTTTTCTTTATGGCTCGCGATCTTTTGACGCCGACCGTTATCGTTACCTGGCCGGTTGATGCGTGTTGACGCACGAAAGATCGCCGACGTGTTGTCGCGGACACGAAGTAGAAAAGGATACCTGTCCGGCCCTTATCCCTTTCATGGAACTCGTAGCGATCAACGAGGTGTGGCACACGCTCGAATTCACAGCACCTTCGAAGATCCCGGGTCCTGATCGTCTTTCGAGCCGGGAACTAAATGGAGGAGGAGGGAACGGTGTCGAACAGCAGCGTCTATATCGTCCGGGACGATTGTACGTTGTTTCGTGGTGTGAGAACGTGGTACGATTTCGAGTTCTCTAACTTGACTCTGTATGTTTCACGTCGGAGTTAATTATTTTTATTGGCTACACGAGTTTGCGGCGCTGTGAGTTTAAGGAGTTTAGAGACCCTCTAATCAGAGTCCCGAAATAGCCAACAAAGTTTGGTCAATGACGCCATTTTGCTGCGAAATTCAATTTGAAAAGAATCGTGCACTCTCGCTGAAAGAGTTTCATGAATCTTTTATTCTTGTTTTATTCTTTCATTCATTGTTTTATTTTGAAGATATCTTGCTTATTAACAGTGTGTTTTATACAGTTTTATAGAAGAAAACTTTTTACTCTCGAATTATAAATAGATATAAAATCGCACTTTGTATATGTGTGCAAACAGTAAAACATTTTTCCAATGTTTTAACACGTATTGTTTGTAAAGGGTACTTGATTTTTGTAACGAAATACATCTATTCAGTTGTCGGTTTGATGGTTAGATTTAAAAATTGTTGAAAGTGATCGATGGTTCAATCTGATTTTACGGCTATTTTTTACGAACAATAGATAAAACATTTTGCAAACATGTCTTTTGTTACGTCGTTTATATCATGATACAATATCGAAATAAAAACATGGTCAAAAAGTCAATAGAGTTGTACAAATGTTTATATTTCATATTATTTAAAAAAAAATCTAATTATGGATACAGAATTCAAAATCGATAGCATGAGTATAAAAAATATGTTTCATTTCGTCGTACGCGTTTCATTTACAAAACTATCTTGAAATCAGCCTGCACTAACATCTTTCAACATTGACACACGAGTCTCCTAAACCTTTCTAAAACTTTTCTTTTTTGAATCCCTTTCCGATAGCCGTTCAAAGAAAGAGGCCCAGTAACGATAGGATCAGGCTATTCCGAAGACGATTAATGATGGCGACGATTAGCGTACATGCGCCAAGAGGGTTGCGTGCGCGTAGAGCAGCATCGGTTGCATTCATTTGGACAATTTAGGTGGGCACGGAGAAAACAATCAGGGTTCGGGATCGAGTCGAATTTGGACTCACAAAGGCGGGACACGGTCGGTAGCGAGAGATGGCGAGCAAGAGAAGGCCCACCTTTGGAGAAGCGAGAGAAGATGGAACCGGTGGAGTTTGTGTAGCGAGAGTCGTTGAAACGAAGGCAGGCAAAGAGCACAGAAGCCGAAGAAGAAAGATGGAAAGTGGACGAAGATGGGACCCGTTATGGAGATGAGAGGGCCGACGGACAATGGCTTTCGGGCCAGGCCCCTGAATTCATAATCTCCGTTCCTGCGGCGCACAATGATCCAAATATGTTTTCTGTATAACAAAACGCTTTTATAAATGTTTATCATCAATTTAAATATTATCTGATGCGGGTGGCATTCGCCGGGGCACGGCTACTACCGTTGAATCGGCATCGATCCTTTTCTATTCCTTTTGCCGTCTCTCTGTCCCACCATCGTGGACAGATGAGGAATGGCTTTGAGATTTTTCACTGCCTACCGCAGACTGCTTTTACGTCTTTCAGCTTTCGCCTCATCCCATCCGCTCGACGACGACTTCTTCTTCTTCTTTCTCTCCTCCGCCTCATACCTCTTCACCCCCTTTCTTCGACGAACTGGTAGAAGTTACGAATGAATTAGTCCGAGGAAGAGCAAACTCTGTCCCGTCCTCGGCTGCGGACCCGATGAACGATGACTTTTTAACCTGGCCCCTCCGACAGTCAGTTTTCTTTGTGCGAACTCTTTCATATTAATCTTCGGGGTTATCGATAGCGGATATCGCGGTACGTCCGACGTTTCGATGACTTTACCGGACGACTATGGGACTACCGATTTCCGCGCACGTAATAACTGGGAAACTGATGTTACAGATACGAGAAACAATGAGCAGCTTCTTTCAAATGATTTATCAATACTTTTACACCGTCATTAGACTCATTAAATATCGTAACGGGTAGCTTTATTCTCAGTAAGCTTAATTGTTGTGACGATGTTGTTAGCTGTACTAGATACTCTGTCAAGTATTTAGCAGAAGTATATTATAGCTGGGTAAACATGTTCCTTGCATACTCTGTGAATAGTACAAACATGAATTCACACATCACAAAATTAAATTTTTAAATAAATTAGTTAACTTCAATCGCCATGAGCGACCAGACAACAGAACGGTAATTTCTTGTTTACCTGGTTGTCAAGACTTCTCAAAATAAATACATCCCACATCACAAGTATGATAAATCGAAATAACACATCCAATACGTCTGATACATCAGTTACGACATATCAGAGTAACATACCGAATAAGTATGATACATCGAAGTCTGCAAAATATACATCTGCGAATCTATAGACCTCATGATTTATGATATACGCACGTTGCTATAATAAATGAGTAAAGTAATTGTCTAGAACGTTTCTAAATTTTTTTCTCGGAAAGCATTTTTCTGACCTTTTTAAGCGGACAACCGGTTCGATGTTCACCTAAACTCGCCTTAATGCGATAACCCATCAGTAACGAACTCGCCGCACAGAAAACCCTTCACGCAACAACGGACGATGGTTATTATTCTGGCCGAGAATGATGCCACAGTTTCACCATTTTTCTTTCACGATGCACGTGTACCGTGAGTCCAGTCCAGGAGTAGCGCGATATCAAATACGTGGAAAGTGATTTACGAGCGTGAAACACTTTCTGGGATTTTCTATTGTCGGACGCGCTCGACCGTGCTCCATACTTGGCCAGATAATTTACGAATACGTGTTACTCCGAAGGAATTATCAGAGTGAGAGCCCTTCTCGTTCCGAGCTACGATAATCCGGCAAAATTGGATGCACAATTATCTCCCGCTCTTTCGGCAGCTGAGTTTTAAACGGAAACGCGGATTCCTGCGAAACAACTCTCACGACTTTTATCCACGTTTCTTGTTGTTTCATTGATTTTCCTTTCTTTGTTTGACTATTAGCGTTACAGTTATTCAAACAGGAAAGGTTCTTTTACTTAAACAATTATTTTAATTATATAAGCGTAGGCAGGCTACTCATAGATTAAATACTGCTTATTATTTATATAACCTATTCACAGTTTTTATGAGCAACAGATACTTTTAGCAATAACCATTTTGATGAACAAAAATTTGTCTGATTAGTTTTGGCACTTACAGCTTATTTTTTATTGCGAATCCATGAAACAATATGTTTTCTGTATCATAAAGTTAGCGTCACATCAGATGATTGCTTTTCAAATAGAGTGCCATGCTATAAACATAAATCTTATTGACTTTATACTACTGACATAAATCCGGCAGAAAATTTATAAGCTACAAGGGAGAAAAGCATCAATGCATTGCAATGCACTGAATCCGATGTTGAGGAAAAATCTTAAAATATGATACCATGAATCTTGAGACGAGTCAGTAACCACATTCAAATAGCTTTATAAATATTTTAAGTCTTCATGAATGACTTTAGATATCCAAAGTAGACAGCATGTACTATTTTTATCAGCTAGAAAGTAAATCATGAAACAGGTAAAAAGATCAGCGTAAACTGTTGTCAAAGAACGGCTCCGTAGCTTGTCGCCTTATCAATGCGGTTACAACGAAGGTGGATTAATAATTTAGTCGGGTCGCGTTCTGCGAAACGTTGTTACGTGCAACACGATTTCCGCGAGCGAGTGACACAATCGATGTTTCAGGCCGAACAACGACCTTCGATATTCCTCCGGTTCCATTTATCCTCGCGAGAGGATTACAATCCCGACGAGTCCGCGCGTCTCGATGGTCGAAAGCGGAGAGCTCGTGCACGCCGGCTGAATCGGAATCAGAGGAAAAATTGCGTCGAGATCCGCAACGTTCCGTGCACGGTTCCGCCGCAAATGGTTTTTCCGTTGAAATTTGTTGCCCTGCCCGGCTGCAATCTTCTTACGATCAATGATTTAAGAAAACGGAGCCGAGTGCTCGCGCGAAATTTTATCTCACCGATTTCACCAGAATTTAACCCGAATAATAAGTGAATACATCATCTATAGCTAGAAATATGCAAACACTTAGGACAAAATTTGAAAGCCGTATTTGTAGTTGTATATAGTCCACATTTACACCATTTCGTTATTAGATATAGTTATTGTATCAAATAGAACGATTAACTAGTTTAACATGGCTACATAGTTGTTCATATTTTATATTTACGTTTCTTGCAGTAAATTCGCATAATTCTAATCGTTTATATATGTATGATCCAATCTTCCAGAAATTCAATTGAAATCACAGCGTCTGTTCGTAAAACCGTTCAATCGAGGATGAGTTGTAAAGCGTTTTACAAATGGTGGCGGCATAAATTGCTGTTGGAAGTCAAAGGACGTCTATGAACGAGACGAAAGAAACTCGAGGCGTTAGCGAAGCGATTCGTCGATTTCTTCCATTTGCAAATCAATTCGTTTCTCGGCTGTCCCCGGTACTCTAAGGGTTTCGTCTATGAACGATTTCTGAGAGGATTACACCGACAACAAGAAGAGCAGGGAGAAGTAGAAGGTAACGATGGAGAAGCAGGGTGTCGAGTGGCGCATTATCGGGAATACGGCCGTAGGGCTGAGAATTTACTGGAAATTATCGAACCGGTGGAAAATGAATGTTGGATGCGCCGCGAGGATGTATCGTCTTCGCGGAGATTGAGCGTGGCTGACGTCTCCGGGCCAGGGAAATATTTTATTCAAGACGTTGCCTCGTATTGCCTTGGAATCGTAAGCGGCAACTCTGGACTTGTTACAGATGAAGACAATTACGACGGAAAGAACAGAGGGAGATAGCGAGAGAAACAAAACGGGGGATACGAGCAAAAAGTTTCATGAATATCAAGAAGCTCGTGGCTACAAATTTCACGCTAACCTAGATACGCTAAAGTATGTACGAGATATCGTTCGTCTTCCAGTGATATATCGATGGTTTCGCGTCTTTTAATCGATCGAGGAAGCAGGGTTCTCTTTCACAAAATTCTAGGGTGGTTCAGGAAGAGAAGGGTGCTTTCTGTACGTTCACAAAAATCATTCGTGATAATTAAGGATTCGCAAATACTGCACGAACAAAATTAAAATTCAGGATCGGTACGTTTGCAGACTTTTTTAACTTGAGCAAATATTGCTCGTATTTATTCATTTATCAGCTAACTCGATGAAAGTGAAATATCTACTTCGACATGCACGTTTCTCGGATTTCTGTAGCGCTTCTCCATTTAATGGATTCTTTTAACCATTTATAAAGCCTCCAATGTAAAGCTTAGGACGTTGAAGACGATCCGAAGTTCTTTTCACTTGATCATTATTATTTGAATCGCAGGAAGAATATCCATTGAGAAGCGTCCTCGAATTATCATACACTCGTGAAGCACTTATTATCGTACGCAATAACGCGCGAACGACATCGGCGATAAAATCGAATGATCGTTGTTTCCCCCTGTGAACGAAGACATCGAAGGGTTGCGTCTCCGTTCGGAACGATAACGATCGACGATACGGGGTGCGGGACGAAGAAGAAAATGGATTCGCGACGGCGAAGACGTCGTAATGCGAAACATCGTTGGAAAACAAGGCAGCATTGGTGGGACCGGGAAGGAATCGAATAAATTAATACTTAATCAGGATAAAAGAGAAACCGGGGGAAAAAGCGGAACAAAAGATAGGCGAAGGAGAAATAAAGAAAGGAAGAAGGAAATTTACGAGGAGCGGACGTTTCACGTTTCCACGATAATATCCCCGGGTGTCTCGTGATTAATGCAGCCGCTCGGCCGGTGAAAAGGCAGCGGACTTACGGCTGGATCGACTCGTGATCCAGAAAAACTGGCTGCACGAGACGGAAAGAATAATGGCGTCGCGCACTGATGACTCCTTTCGAAGCGAACCACGACGTCGCGACGACGGCGACGACGACGCGGACTCGCGACCACCCCTCGTGGGAAGCTTCGAACTGCCGCACGATCTTACTTCCGCGTTTAGAATCTGCGTGCACGATCAGACATTTTGCAACTGGCTTCGGTTCCTTCGAGCGGAACACGCGTCGAAGGGTGTACTCGAAGGGGTAGCGGAACAATTGTCGAGTATCGTACACATCCTCATACCTCGATGATACTCTTTATATTAGGTCTAGACGGTATCTAATCTTGGTAACTGCTCTGCAATTACGTCAATTATGACTTTCAAAATGTACAACGTGAGTGGGTACATGGAGACTAGGTCTGTTAAAACAGAAAAGAAAAAGGAACATATGTAACTATCTTTGTCGAACTTTTCTATTAATTGGTAACGGGAAATTATTTATAAGAGCTGTCCCATGTGTTCGCGAAAATGAAGCAATGTTCGGGAAATCTAATGAATACGATTCAACATTGATAAGATCAGTTGGTTATTTAACAACGTAAACGAGCATTGAAATGTAATAAAAGAGGCACGTACCGAGGATAATTCCTCGAGAGTGTCATCGATGCCAAATGTCGCGTAGCGTGCGTGTACAATCGAAAATCTCGGCGCAGCGTAATAAAGCGATTACCGTCGCGCAATAATTTACATGCTGGCCACCGGTACGCCACCTGGTTCATTGCAATGCGTACAACGAACGACGGATTTTATACACCGCGTCCGTTTCCACCGGTGTCCACTGTAATCGTTAACACGGTGGCCGTGTTCCTCGGTGGCCGATGCTATCGGGACCGATAAATAAACGCTCGGCGTTTCTCGACCGTGAAACGTTCGGTGGCCGCGCGTTCTCCCAAAATCATAAAATTGATAACGAAAACCGCACACATCCGCGGTCCGGTGTTTATCCGTAACCGTACGAGAATCCGTGGCCCCATGGACGTCGAAAATAGCCTCCGGTTTAATGACGAGAGCGATAACGGAAGCCCGATCGCGCGCGCGAGAAGTCCAATCGAATCGCCACCGCGAAAAGTGTTTTCCGCTTTCGCGTCGATGCGAGTTACCTTGGTTTTCAACCGATCCAGTATCGCGATCGAACAAGTTGACGAAAACGCCTCAGATTTTGTTCGAAACGAAATCGGGATAAGTGGCTTTCGCTCGCGAAGATAGAGAGGGTTTGCTTTTCAAGCCGTACGCTTTGAAACGCCTGGGAAATCGAGTAACCGGAACAGCACGCGTGTTTACAATTGGCACGCGATTGCCGCGGAACGGGTCACGAGAAACAAGAGTCGCGAGAGCCCGGAATCGATAACGGTCGTTGAAATGAGATGAAAAATCGTGCGCGGGACTCGTTAATTGAAAGGAAAGGCAGGAAGAGCTTTCGAATTATCGAGCCCGATCGTTGGGACGGGAAACGCAAGGGCGAATCAGGCCACGGATCAACGACAAGAACGCGGGTGAAACGGAGTATGTACAACTTTATATTCCCGACGATGTTATCCGACATCGTCGGCAACGAGTTCAACCAGCGTTTCTTCAACGAGAAACGTGCGACCGGCTCGGTTTACTCCCCGCTACTCCTCGCCCACCTCGAATCATATTGTTGATAAAGTAACCGGAAGATAGCGGCAGGAAAGCACGCATCCTCGACGGGACGACACGCGAAGAAGATGAAAAACTGTAGCGGCGGAAATAACCGGCTCGAAGTCATCGACCAAAGATAACGAGCGCAGATGCGTTTAATCCGATAGCACGAGAGCGCAATGCTTTTCACGGTACCTATGTGTGCATGTGTGTACACGTACGCCCACCACGACAGCACGCCAGCGTGTTGTGCAATTTCGACGTATCCGGTCGAATGCATGCAACCTCGTTGTGTAGCTCCGGAAAATCAACCGAGTATTACATAATTTCACGTTTCTTCGACTACCCTTTTTGTGTACTTGGGGAATTAACTTCTCGTGCATCGTTATACGAGTTCAAATTTTCTAATTTAGGAACTTTGCTATTTGCATATTTAGGAATTTAGGGACTTAAGAATTCGGAGATCTAAAAATGATTTTGGAAATTTCGATACATGAAAATTTGAAAATATAGGAATTTAAGGACTTTAGAATTTGAGAATGATGAAGTTAGAAAATTTCAGAAATTTGAAAAATTACAAACTCATGAATTTGAAGATATATCTATAAATTAAAATACCCATCAGTGTCCCACAAGCAATCTCTCATCGTCGTTACATGCGTAATAACAGCCATAAGCAGACGTAAATTACTGCACTATAATCAATCAGACCTACATTTCCTCCACTCGTCCTACAGTTTCCCTATACTGAGGATCTTACGACGAAAACAAAGGCATTCGATAGTCGATTTATCGTTCTCCTTTGGTAAATTTCGGTAATCGATCTCGTTCTTGACGCAATACGAGTCCATTAAACGCGATCATTAGCTGCAGCGGGATATCGCTGTCAGCGTCGTTGACGTCGCGTCGCATTATCGCGTCCGACGAATCGGGACCAAGTAATTGACGTAATTGTTCGGCACATGAATGACGGTCGGATATAACGGAGAAAGGGAATCGATGGCAAGAAAGGGTTTTCGCCTAGTAGAGAAATTATTAGCATGACCCTTACTTTACCTCTAAGCGGAATTGCTCTTCCAATACTACGGAAATCGATTCTGTACATGGATTAAGCGACTTCTGTTGTTTGTCATGTATAATGAGTGACATTTGCGTGGCTGTACACGGAACACCAAGCGTTTGTTAAATGTTAGGGTTGTTGATGCAGATGGCTATTACGTCAACATGAAAACACGTGTTTACTCTCAACAAAACTGGTAGCTTGTGATCGATTTGCTTTGCAAAAATAATTGTGGCGATTACTTGTTTGCCATCGAATGACCTATCATGGAGCATACACTAACTCTTTCTCCCCTTTTTTCAATATCTTACGGTATATAGAACGATTCTCGATAAAACTCCTACGGTCTCGAAAATGAGATACAAAATCGCAGGCAAAATATTGATACAAGTTTCAGAGCATAATATTCTGTCTCAGTTATTACATACACTTCATAGAAAAATTATTTCAATTAATGTAATAAACACTTTTAACACACATGTATTCACCACTGTCAAACAATATATTAACAGCTATTGTAATAATCTCTAATATGAAAATTTGAGAACCTGAAATTGAAAACTGAATTGGAAAGTGCAAAATTATATTTCATTCAATATCGTTTTCTTCCCAAACCTTATTGTACTCGCCGTGTGCTAAATCTGCCCACCATTGATCCACCATTTCAATACCCGTTATTTTCATGTTACTCACAGTGCAATATGAAAGCATCAATTGTTCGAGTGTCTTCAACCACTCCTCAATGTCTTCGTTTCACCGCAGTCGCTTCGTTCTTACGAATGATACACGGAGGACAATAGTTAATTGACATAATTCCTTGTTGCATAGACCCGTATTACGGATGCATCATCAGCAATGCGATCGTTCGAATCGTGAGAAAAGAAGGGCTGGTTTGCAAAGGGGTCTGTTACAGCAAGTTCGTTTCGTGTCACTTGGAATTATAAAAGAAACTTTCTGGCCGCGACGTGGAATTTCCGGATACATTTTTCTCTGCGTTCTTCCATGCCGTGACTTTCCTTGAGAGAACCACGCAACGATAGTTTATTAAAAATCACCATGTAATTGTTTGCGTCGCGAACATGCCTGCAATTATTCCACTAATTTTCCTAATCGACTGTAGATCTATTATTAAGCTATGATTTATACGTTTATGAATATCTGAAAAACATGAGCAAATTTCGTATCGCATGTGAACAAAACAATACACCGTTTTGCAGATGTGATAAAGAGAAGAATTAATGGAAAACAATGTTTATGTACTATGATTTTTACCTTGCAATTTTTTCAACCACTGGTTTCGTTAAATGTTACATTTCAGTTATACAACATGAGAGAAATGTTGAAAACTGAAAATGAAACGAAGTCAAAGGAAATATTGTACTGGAATAAATATTTGAATTCAAATTATTTGCATCTTTTATGCGAATTTTGCTGTTTTATAAAAGAGGATTAAATGTAATGGTAAAGCACGTAAATGTGTGATCAGAAAATTTATTTGGATCAGATTAAATGTCAGTTATATGATCACTAATCTAGTACATACTGACTGGAATATTTGAAATTCAGCCTTGTGATTATCGTTTACTTGTACTACTTAAATATTTGGCAGACGCTGACCTATATCCACGATTTTAGTGTGTGCATTGGTTCTGTATATTTACTCGCTTGATTACTTCTATTTACTTATTAAGTAATTGGTTGTGTTATAGCACGTTGAATTTCACAAGGACTTAAAAATACTATTGCATGCTACATATATGCTGTAATATACAGAGTATAACAGATTGTACAAGCAGACAGAGAACGACTCTATGTAAAAAATAAATGGAACTATCGAAATTTAGAGTATTATTTCAAACCAAATCGAATGGTGAATGTAACCTTTCCGTTTCAAAAAAGGTGGAAGCTGAACGCCTGATTAATCTCGTTTAGAGAAGCACTTGACCGTTAATCGCGCGATAGCGTATCGTCGTCATCGATGACGTTTCAGTGTAGGAATGCTGCGAATCGGGCGAATGTAATTGCAGTAATTTCTCGGTGCACGGATTCTGTTGTTGCAACGTGCGTGCGTAGGTGCGTTGTCGATGCGATGGCGGACCATAGAGATTGTGCGGTGGCAACCGGGAGATACCTGGACCGATACAGGCGGCAAGACAATTACGTTGTGGGACGTGGATACACACGAAAGGTTGGGGACGTTGGCGCAAAATATACAAGCGCGTCGACGCTGTGAAACGGAACTGCTGGATTTACCAAGGACGCGACGGTGATCATAATTTCCGGTTGCGGATTACGAATCTGATTGCGGATTAACCGATACTCCCGCGCTATTTGATTATCGGTTATATCGGGGAGTCCGCTAACAAGCGCGATCGTGACGAAAGAAATTTATCGCTCGGTCGATGAAACAATTTCGTGATAACGAGCGATGGCTCGCGATAACGGGTCGAAAGTGTTTAATTCGGTTTCGTTACCACTGGCCATTCGTTTCAGTCCGTTCATGATTTTTGCGTACCTTTTGTTCCGCGGAGAAATTACGGAGCTCATCGTGTTTTAAACGATCTCAATTAGGATTTGACGGGCGTCGGTCTAATTTGCCGATGTGTACCACTTTCGACGGAGCATTGTCCAAAATAACGAAACGACCGTCCTACTTGGCGTTGTTTCCCAATTACTGTGGCAACGAACGTTGCAAGTCTACCTTCTCCACGGGGAGTTGTCCTGAATGACCCGACCGGGAAACGAGATCAAACAGGACATTGTTGCTTACGCGAGCTTTTGTGATCCTTTTCGTGTTTCCAGACCATCCGCGAACCAGCAGCCTCGTATTACGATGTGTCCCGTATAATAACGTCGAAACGATGTTAATCTGCTCGGAACGAGAACCGTGCCCCGTATGCACCCGGTGTTCGCAACAATTCTAGAAAACCCACACGATCGCAAGATAATAGTTCTAGTTGCAAAAACGTTTCATTCGATCGCGTAGGATTATCGATCTAGGTTCTGGACTATGCGGAGATGTTGCGTAAATAATAAACGTAACTTGCATAATGAACCGACTGCACGAACGAGCGACTTGCGAGGGCCGCGTGTTTGTCGTAGCATGACGCCCTCGCGACAACAAATACGAGAACGTCAGTCGATGGATGAGAAAAGGCCATAGCACCGTGGGACACGTACAGCCGCGGAAACGGTGCCTGCATCGCGATATAGCGTTTCATAACAGCACACGCTTCCTGATTTTTTCAGTAGTCTCGGCCGGTGGTTGTAAACTCGCGAACAAACTCAAATGTCACATACCGAGATAAAACGGGACAATACGTAACTTTTCTTTGAAACTTGATAAATATTGGCTAAGAATAAGAATCGAAGAACTTCTGAATTGCAGACTGTACTGAAATATTTCATACGCGGCACGAAATATGAGGATTTAACGTAAAATATAAATTCTTGTACTTTGAGTTATTTATAAAATCGTTACAGTTAATAGAATTGAAATTTACATGATGGTTTAGAAATCTTTGATGGTATGAGTTGAGAAGGGTAAACGATTGGCATTTCTAATGATCAGACACAAAGATCGCAGTTTTTGACATTTCTTTAGATAGGGTTTTTCGCCAACCACGAAGGAAATGTCAAATCGTTAGTATAAGGATGCAATGTCAGAGCGGTTTTCATTTCATTTCCTACGTTCTGCAGAGAGTAAGCTCTTCTTCTGCAACTACGGAGATATCGTCCAGTTAACGATCCCTTCATTATTAGCACAGAGATGCCTCCACAAACGTTAAGATAGAGCAATTCTCAATCCGTCTTCCACGTTCTTTAGGTAGAAAACTGAAGCTGTTTTGTACCTACGAAGGAATTAACGTTACCTTCACAGATGTCTTCGAACAATTACATAGTCCCTAATGACGTCGAAATTTTTCGATCGTAAAGAAAACGTTTCATTAGCACAAAATCCCTGCAAACGTCCATTCATTCGAAATTAACAGTTCTATTCGTAATCGAACAATATGAGTTGGAAAAAGCGAGCCAGCCGAACACGATAACGTTGTTAACGAAAGAACGTGGAATCATTTGAAAAAGTTCGGGTAATCGAAACGGAAGCTAAAACTCGCTCAAATTGGAGCAGTTGAACGTGCTCGACGCGTCCCGTACGTCGAAACGGGCCTATCCACGCCTCGTGAAAGAGGTATTGTCCGCTCGTTGAATGGCACAGACATAATTCGTATAATTGCGGAACACACGCCACTCAGCGTTCGCCATTCTTTCGCGGCAATACCGCGGTATTCCGCGGTATCAACCGTTCGTGCATGGGGATAGCAATAAACAGCCGGCAGAACGACCGATGGGACGAGAAGACAATTGAACGTGTGGGTACCTACGCGAAGCGGATGCTCGCGGAAACGGCACACTCGTTACGCTAGCGAACGATTTCCAGCAGGGAAAACGATGTTCCTCCTTCCCCTATTCTCTTCACTCTCCCTTTCGTCTACATATAGCGAACCTGTACTCGAATTTGTCGCTATTTGATCCGATCACCCCTTAATCCTGATTCAGAGACGATTGCACATCTGTACCGTACCTTTAATAAAATACATGAGCTTGATTCATTTCTGATGTTATATACAAATGACTACTTATGATCTACATCAGCCTCTGCATAAATGCATCCACATAAATGTAGCGAAATTAAATTGAAGTGTTCAGTGCTAGTATGGATGTTACACGTCTTGTAAGGTTATAGTATATATGCATATATGTACATTTAATCACATTACTAACTTCTTCTTTCATTTCTATATTTTCACCTTGTTTCTATATTTATATATTTTTGTTTTGCTTGAATTTTGCGAACAGCTCCAATATACATACTTTTTAACTATCCCAATTAATAATGTGATCGTTTTGCAAGAACGATGTACTTCGTCATAGGGGATGAAGGAATATAAAGAAGCAAAAAGTAGGTAGGATTTTTTGCTCGTGTGTCGACTGCGGATGGCGTGTGGCGTTGGAAAAAATATGCTCGTGGCAGCGGAAATTGAAGAAGTACCGAGTGAAAATTATTTATTACTCGATTTTCGTACGCGTTCCTCGTAAATTTTATTCTTCGATTCATCGAGGACGAACGATTTATGTAATCCTTCAAGGACGCAGGTATTACGAAGCTCGCGTTTTTAAGCATGCCAGGTATGCTTAAAAAAATTTAATTTCGTAGCAGCAGATTGGATCAGACGTTTACTTGACAATAAAAAGTAACGTTATAGCTTGGCCAGTTTAAATTCCACGGCGTCTTATTCCCAACGACGCGGATTCCGCCGTAGCTGAGACAAAAGGACGTAGTTGTTAGCTATCAGCGTGTTCTCTCTTTCTTCTTGGGAAGCTTTCATCGAAACGTTAAACGCGGAAGCAATATCGACAGAAGCTGCCGGTTCAAAGTCGGTCGGCGATCGTCAGGCTCTCAAAGCGAAAGAATAGTTCCAGTTTTCTCTAGGAATTTGAATTTTCTCCCTGATCCACTGCGTTTTGAAATAGCTCCCTGTCCATGACAGCGGAACACGAGGAACAAGTGTGCGGTCGATACGCGTTGGAATTTAAGGGATTCAGAAACTTGGTATTATAAAAGGTTTATTAAATTAGGAATTGAAAAAGAATTTTGTTTTAAAAAATTAAGAATGTAAGAACTCGCTTATAGTTTTCATAATCCTGAATCCAAATAACGTAACCGATCTCGATTTCATAAAAGTTTGACAGTGAAAAAATCAAAGTAACAGAGTAAGATCGTCATAGATAAAAATCTGTGCCGGCTAAAAATCTATATAAGGGCGAGTAATCGCGCGCAGGCTGCGACGCCACATAAGTTTGACAATATCGTTCCCTTCGGCTGTTCCTACACCTGCGGCCCGCTTTTTTATCGTCCGTACAGTTCCTTGTTTTTGCTATCCGTCTGCTCGTACGGCTTTTATTGCGAACCGCCTTTATACTTTATATCCAATCAGCTCGTTGCCCGTTTGCCGAGTCTCGTTCGAGCATTTCACGCGTCGCGGTTAACGAAAATGGATATTCCTTTGGTCCCTGTTCGTCTTTCTCCCGCTTATAAGCCGTTGTGTTTTCACGCGTGTGCATGCGACTCGCGCAGGTGAGAGCAGCGGCGAAACAAAGCGTGTCGGGACAAAAGGAGGCCAGGAGTATAACACGCGTGACTCGATCGGCCTCACGTGTCCTCACG
Source organism: Megachile rotundata (assembly GCF_050947335.1). Taxonomy (NCBI): domain Eukaryota; kingdom Metazoa; phylum Arthropoda; class Insecta; order Hymenoptera; family Megachilidae; genus Megachile; species Megachile rotundata. The sequence goes on from NC_134983.1 coordinate 10,169,075, forward strand.
GACCAGGTACCCGGTTTCGCGTCGCCGGTAAATTAAATTCTAATAAAGCCAGCCGAAATGCCGCGAAAAAAGCCGGTCGAGCGTTCGGTCACGAGGGGAACAATGGCGTTGAAAGGCGTCGAAGGTAGCGCGTTGTTGGTCGACACGAACCGCGGTTAATTATGTCGAGGCGGCGACCAGGAATCTCGCAGAAAAACTTGCCTTCGGGACTCTACGGGGGTTTCAGCGCCGTCCCGAAACTGTTAACTAACTCGCCGCTTCCTCTGTCCGGATAGGTGTGTCATCCCCAAAATGCTGCATCGAGGTAAAAAAGGGTGATTGGTGAAAAAGGCGGCTGGATGAATACTTTCTTATTCTTTTGCATCCTTGTGGGACTCGCTTTCGTGGTCCTCGTTCGGTAGCTTTGATGCTGTTCTTTTTTATCCACGGATCGTAAATCATTCGCTGAACGACCATGGATGCGTGAACGTTAGAACGTAATATGTTGTATCGCCACGCGTTAGATTACAGTGCTGTTGTATTACGCGGTGAATTACGAAGACGCCATGGGTCACATTATTATGCGACGCGTCGCTACGCATTGAATTACCACGCATTGCGTCGTCACGCGTTGAATTACGCGCTGAATTATCACATGCTAAATTCCTATGGTTTGAATCACCCCTGCGTTGAGTTACCCTTGCGTTAAGTTCACGTTGTGAATTATCTGCGTTGAATTACTACACGCTGAATTATCGTGCGTTGAAATACTATGCGCTGAATTATCGTGCGTTGAATTATCATGTGAGGAATTATCATGCGCTGAATTACTATGCGTTAAATTGCGGGGGGTTGAAGTACTATTCGCTGAATTACCACGTAGTAAATTATCACGGGTTGAATTACTAAGTATTGAATTATCAAGCGCTGAATTAACAAATGCTGAATTATCAAGCGTTGAATTACTACATGCTGAATTATCGTGCGTTGAAATACTATGCGCTGAATTATCGTGCGTTGAATTATCATGTGAGGAATTATCATGCGCTGAATTACTATGCGTTAAATTGCGGGGGGTTGAAGTACTATTCGCTGAATTACCACGTAGTAAATTATCACGGGTTGAATTACTAAGTATTGAATTATCAAGCGTTGAATTAACAAATGCTGAATTATCAAGCGTTGAATTACTACATGCTGAATTATCGTGCGTTGAAATACTATGCGCTGAATTATCGTGCGTTGAATTATCATGTGAGGAATTATCATGCGCTGAATTACTATGCGTTAAATTGCGGGGGATTGAAGTACTATTCGCTGAATTACCACGTAGTAAATTATCACGGGTTGAATTACTAAATATTGAATTATCAAGCGCTGAATTAACAAATGCTGAATTATCAAGCGTTGAATTACTACATGCTGAATTATCGTGCGTTGAAATACTATGCGCTGAATTATCGTGCGTTGAATTATCATGTGAGGAATTATCATGCGCTGAATTACTATGCGTTAAATTGCGGGGGGTTGAAGTACTATTCGCTGAATTACCACGTAGTAAATTATCACGGGTTGAATTACTAAGTATTGAATTATCAAGCGCTGAATTAACAAATGCTGAATTATCAAGCGTTGAATTACTACATGCTGAATTATCGTGCGTTGAAATACTATGCGCTGAATTATCGTGCGTTGAATTATCATGTGAGGAATTATCATGCGCTGAATTACTATGCGTTAAATTGCGGGGGGTTGAAGTACTATTCGCTGAATTACCACGTAGTAAATTATCACGGGTTGAATTACTAAGTATTGAATTATCAAGCGCTGAATTAACAAATGTTGAATTATCAAGCGTTGAATTACTACGCGCGGAATTATCGCGTGCTGAATTACCACTGGCGTCATAACATTTTTACCAGTCAATAGAGTTTAACTGAAAGTTATTGTTTGTTCCAGGATCGGCACGTGAAGGACACCAGCAAGAATCCAGAAATGGACGCGAGCCAAGACTATTGCCTCCTTCAGGGTTTCGAGAACAAGACGCACACCGTTCTTCGTTTCAGCAGGCGATACGATACGTGCGACCCACGGGACCTCAAGATCACGGTAGGTGGTTTGATTTATACGGCTTCCGGCGTGAAAGATAATTTTGCTACTGTGCTTCAACTGCTCGCTCGAGGATCGTTTGACGGATTTACGAGAAAAATTGAGCAGCTGAGCACGATGCCAGCCGACCGGGATAGAATTATTTATCGCGGTTCTTTAGGAAATTGTGGATCACCTTGCTACACCGTTACGAAATAATCAATCCTCTTGTAATCGGAGCACATGTGTCAGATTCAGGGTACTTTAACCCTTCAGACTTGTCTTCTTTGCACAATTGGTTTAGGATGAGCGTCATGTGAGAAACAAGATTGGTAACAAAATGTGTCAATAAATTACAATGACAATCATTTCTTGAGTCTGGATGTATTTCTTGATATGTTCCGTCACAAGTAGTTACTACTTTATATAAATAGTTAACGTTTCATCAAAGGTGTATTTTCATTCTTTGGACATCTTGTGTGAATGAATTTAAGTAACACCATACTTTAATTTTGATGATGTAGATTTTATTTGGGTAAGATTCATTCGTAAGAACAGAGTATGCTTGTTCTTAAATTGTGAAAGATTAGAGGGAACGTGCTAATGCCCACGTGTGGCTTCAATTTGTCGATGAGCTTAACCCTTTTCTAGTAGAAAATATTTGGTCCGAAAGCAAAGCGATTAAAGCGATCGCAGCATAAAAGGATTAACGTGAGAATGGAGCAAAGAGGAGGAATTAGGACGGCGCCAAGTAGTGCGCGACAATGCAAAATCGCGAAAATACGAAGGCGGTTCGTTGCGCGTCGCAATTAACGTTAATTAACCGGCATTACGGGTTGCAAATACCTACCCTTGTAAAGTGTCAGGAATTTCTGAGCGGTTTAAAGTTTCGGATCTAACGAGAAGAGAAAAAGAGACTGTGTCAATGTTACAGAAAGTTGGGGTCAGAGGCAAATTTCCGAATTTTTATACTTTTAAACCTTCAATAAAAAAAATAGGAATTAACAAATGTAGTAGTTTAGAACTTTAGAAATTTTCAAATATTAAAAAGTAGAAACTTAGATATTTAAAAAACTAGAAAATTTACGAATCGGTGAAATGAGAAATATAAATTCTTTAAATTCGTAAATTTTTAGATTGTCGTATTTATAGAAATGATTGCCAATGTATCTAGTTTCAGCTCAGTTCGATTAAAATTTAAGAACTCGTTATCGAAATAACAGGCTTCGCTCCTCGAATTCTGACGAGTTGCAAGAATAAGTCGACCCAGTTCTTAATTTCGTCGGTAATTAACTCGGAAGTAGATGAAAGCACGATAGAACCGTTCGCTCGTTGGTACCGAGACTAAACTCGAAGGGAAGAGGAGATTACGCGCGTGTTGCGATTTGCTCGAAGCCGACAATTTATGGTGGCCAAGCAGGGCACAGACGTTTGCGCCATTGCGCCTCGAAGGGGTTGCTTGTATCGTTAATGGCACTATTGATATGCATTTATGTCTTGTCCAATGTCTCAGACCTGTTTTTCAACGCGAACCGTGAACGCCGACTGAACGTAAAAAACAGTAATTGGCACGGACGACCAACAGAGATTTAATTAACGTTCTTGAAATTACCGTGGATGTCGAACGTCTTAATTACCGATTGTTCGTAATTGCTGTGGGACGGTAAAGCGGCTGATAGAAATGGGAATTAATGGTGCTGTTTCCTTTTTCATGAATTTTGCAAGTATTCCAATTTCTTAATTATTTGAAATACGAATCATGAACTTCTTAATTTACAGATTCGAAAATTCCTCGCTTCTGAAATATTTAAACTACTTAACTCCTATATTTGGTTCTGAAATATTTAAATTTCACTTGAACTCTTGAATTCAACTATTCCAAATCCCTTTTCAATTCCAAAACTCGGTAAAATCCTAAATGTAAAAGTTTGATCAAAACGAGTGAGCCCTTACATCATTTTCCCTGCAAAACCGTACATCGTCAGCGTACATATCGTCTATAATTCCTGGATTGAAATGGACAATGCAAGAGTCACTGCACGGTAGAAAATATAATTCATGTTTCCTCGCAGACTTTCGTCGGTGTCCGTTTCGTTCGCGATCGTAGCACGATTCCTTCAACCACCACCGTAATTTTCGTTTCGATACAAGGACCCGATCGTCCGATAACCCTTTTATATAAAACGTACGGTGTTCCAACGTTCGCAGGCCCATTTAAAGTATCTCGGTCCACCTACGGATTCAGCGGTTCCGTTCGCGAGCCACGATATCGGGCTCTCGGGGTCGTTTCACGGGGCGAACGTGACACGTAAAAATATCATGTAGGGTACCGATACATCACGCGATCAGATAAAGCAAAGGGGAGCTGACTTCGTCGTTTGTCGTACAGATAGAATCTCGGTCTCGCGGTGACTCGCTTTATTTTTGCACCCAAGTATTTTGATGACTCAACTGCCGGATGGATGTTACCGGGTCATGGAGGGACCGGTGCATCCTTCGTCACGACTTCTTCGCGACGGGTTTCTGCAGATCGGGATCAAGAAAGTAGCCTCTAACCGCTTTCCTAAATCCTGCTTAGCGGCTACGTGAACAAGATCGGCCTGCGCGACAACGCCATCTTGAAATCTTCATTTCGCGTTTCTGCTTAACGATGTATTGTACAGTTGTCAGAACAGGATAACTTAAATGATTGTAGGAATATTAGGTTTAACATTTGCTTAGATTGTCTACTGCACAGTAACAATGAAATACAATACCTAGATATAATTTGTCTGTGTTCATTAAACTTGAGAATTGTTATTTATGATTTGATAGAAATTGTTCTAGCGTTACTAATCGAATCGCTTTTATACGTTTTACAATTTTCGCTCAAACAGCAACGTTGGTATAGAAAATAAACACTAATCCCGTTTTGCACGTGGTGTTCCTGTGTTTTTCTTTTACTCTTTCGTTTTAAATAAAAGTCAACGTAATCTTCGCAGCGGCAAATACCGTGTAATTACTTTATTGACAAAGCAATTCTCGTCCCGGCGTTTTTGCACGCGAGTAACGCGCGCTCGTCCATGGAAATTCTACGCGCAAACGTTCTCCTCGACTTCGCGTTCGCCTGCCAATATTTGCGCTACGCGCGTCAATTATTTACGCGTACACAGAGTCGCGAATATTTAGCGTTCACCGGAATGCTCGTCGTTCGGTTTCGCGTACGCGTGCGTGTTCCAGCCACGCGCAAATGCTCTGCAGCGAATACGAACGCGTTCGCATACGAAACCCTAATCACCCTGTCATTTTCGATACGTCTTTGTATCGTTTCGAGAGAATCATCTTCCTCACGCAACTCATTTCTTTCAATTTTTTTTAGATAGAAAAATTGATAAAAACTTAAGAATGTGGTTTTAATCTTAATACCAATTTGTAATTTCTATATGTAATTTGTATATGTGTGTATTTGAACATATGAATAGGTGGACATTTGGATATTTGAATATTGGAGCATTTAAGCATTTGACCATTCGAAAATATAAGTCTGAAGTATGAAAATTTGAAAATACAATTATACTGTTACAATATAAAGAATATACCTTTACGTCTTCTCACAGCCATAGCATATATGGTACACGTCTACGTATCGACTATCGGATTAGGCTTAATTGCATTCATCCGAGTACACAAGCGACACAGCAGGAAATGCCGTGCAATGTGACAACGAATCGACATTTTCTTCCGTTTGAGACGAAGAATGGAGTAGTCGAACGGAAGACGATAAAGAATTCGCGAAGCAGCCGTCCTTTCCGTGTCAAATTATCGATACACGGTAGTAAGCTTGCCTACTTGCTCGCAGTGTCGAGCGCCATTTCAAATTGCCAATACGGTTGTCTCGATACGGGCCCTTTGGGAACCATTGTTATTTCTACGGAGAGCCGTTTCGGATTAATCGAATGAACAGCGAATTAAGCGACGCTCCGTCCTAACCGGCTTACACGGAAGAGAGATTCGATTGCATGTTAATATCGCGCGACTGGCCCACTCCTTTGGTTTAGTATGCAGACAGTCTCATCAACGGAACGCGAAATTAAGCTTAACTACGTAGGAGATGACATACAGTGCACACACTTGCAGGCGGATCACAGTGAGAACGGGTCTTGAGGTCTCGTATTCAGGAGGCGCTTGGTTGCTACGCATCGGTCTTGTGTGCTTGTAATTAGTTCATTAGCGAGCGTAGGCGGACAGGCGACGACCATCAGAGGAAACCGGCGACGTTTCGACGCGCATTGAAATATGTATTTTTCATAATTAGGCTTGTTTACTTGCCGCGCTAGTCGCGCGACGGAGTTATGCAAACTAGTAATTATTTCGTTAGCCCGCAACGCTGTGTTTCGAGCAAACGAATCGGACTGAGAACTCCCAGACTGGAAGCTCTTCTCTTTGATAGAGGTCGTTTTCGTCTGATTACGTCTGGCATAAGTATATTTCATCTCTTCACCGTTAGATTTGTATAAATCACCTCGCTATTGAGATTAGAACCTGTTGAGTGTGGACATTCTTAAGCTTTGGGTACTGGAAAGTGAATGGTTTGCCAACTCTCAAGATAACCATGACAAAGAAATATCGACCTTTGGGAGTAGCGATCTCAGGCCAATTTCGCGTTCGTTTTCATCCCCGGATCTGACAAATTCCAAATTTCCTGGTTGCGGTGGTCACAGCGGAATACCTGAGAGTCAGCGAGCGGCCGAGCTGTTTGCATCGCTCTGTCATCGCGTTGAATGTCGACGATAGAAACCGCAAAAGTTCTGCGATGTTCAACGGTCGGATTTCCCTTTGAGACCTACACGACCCGACAAGTGTATTATGCAACCGACTATTAAAGGAACCGTCATAAGTCTGGGGAGTTTGCAAGGTTCGCAGTTTTTTTACTGGAGCCAGTATTTCGCGAGGAATTCTCTCGAGTGCGATGGTGGGAAATCGGCAACGGATCTGGGCGATTCGTTTGATATGTATTCAGGGTACGGCGGTGTAAAATGTAGGGAAACGGGAAAAATAGAAGAAACGAGAGGAATAGTCGTTGGTAGCTTCGAAGATGAGCACATGAATGTTACCGGTAGAGAGAGGTTGGTGTGCCTTGCAGAGGGGATTGGCTAGCTGACCCGGTTCTGCTTCTATTCCTTTCCTATCTATATACCCGTATCTAGTTTACCACTTCGCTCGCCGACTGGCTGGGCTGGTCAGTCAACCAGCCCAGCTCTATAGTAGCCAACGCGAACTTCCTGAATAAGGTCCTCCCCCGGCACTAGAACCGATCGCTATTCCGAATGGTTCGGTTCGATGTAAAAGGAAAATCGAATTTGACCGATGCCTTTGGGATCGACAGGCCGAGGGGGGGTTACAACACGAGCTGGGTAACGGGAGAGTCGCCAGGTGCGCTCACGATCTTATTGGGTGGATTCGTACACTCGCAGCGTCGGTACAGAGGGCGCCATCAGGGATTTCGCCGGAAGCTGCTATCCGGAGCGACGGGAAATCGAATCAAACTGGAAGGAGATTCCGCGGGCCCTTCGCCGCCAGATTACATACGTTTGGAGACAATTATTGGCGAAAATTCGATTTCGACGCGTCTACCGTTCAATCATTTCGTACTACCTTTCTTTTGCGTAAAATATTTTTGTCTTTCTGAATGATAAAACTCGTATAAAATATTTTATATCAGTGTATAATATGTATTCTGTAATATAAAATATGTCGGTACAATATGATTGAGAAAGAATCGTGCTCTAATTTCTGTCTATTTAATTTCCGTCTAGTATCTTCATAACCTTAAATATTAAATAACCTACTAAAAAACCTTTATGTATTAAATAGCTGTTGAACATTGCCGGACAGGAAATGATCGTTCTAATTTAAGTTTTAATCCTCGTAAAATAATAGCACAGATACGATATGAAACTCAGCCTCATTAACTTCATAATAGTTTTCCTTGAACGATGCAGCCGGGTCAATCGATCTGTCGAACGCATACAGCTTCGACTAAAATTAGACACGAATTTTTGAACGAAATTAGTTCCATAGATAGTAGAGAACAGTTTCGGAAATTTAAGAAAAGATGAAAAGTGATTTATTTTAATCTCGGAATGACCTGCTTCGAGTATAATAGAAAGAGCTATTTAGGTCTATAGATATTGTAGAATACCAACTTCAAAGTTTAGTCGATTAAACTCATTTAGAGATACCACAAACACCATCGATCTAATCGAGCACAGAGACGATCATTTCAGAAGTTTGCTCGAAAATGACCGGAAATAGCAGCTCGTTGGGAAATGGCCTCTAATTGGTCGACCGATTGTTTTCGTTGATTCATCGTATCTGACGATCCAATCGTTGTCAACATGTTTGTTAAAAGGAGCCAGACCGAGAGATTGAATGCGACCGTTTGCTTACCGCGAACAGATACACGCGATTCTGTAACTAATGACAGTTCGAAGAAGTTCTTTGCTTCCTAAGTTTTCCAATCGACCAAAAACTTGCGCACTTACATTTACCTAGCTCCATCAGACTGAGAACTGGCGATGTTGTTATCGATGAGGCAGTCGCGATTTTCCGTTCCAAAGATGGCGATCAATCACGGTCGTTTGTACGCTTTCCAATCAACGTTTTGTTACATAATGTTTGGACTGATTGTTCCGTTCATGTTTCCTATTTTGGCTATTCTTTGACAAGATAATATGTGAAATATTATCTGTTTCTGTATAATGCAAGTTTTAGCTATTATTTCTTAATGAATCTTTATACCGATATTTATGAGCGGATTTAACGGTTTCGCCGATGTGTCGAAAGATAACATACTCGTAAATCGTTAATCGATGACAGCTGCAAATTTGTTTATCCTAGGTGAGAAAGGGTGGTCTGGGGGTGGTACTTGTAAACATTCAGTTTGTGATTGTATGAGAAGTTGGCCATTAAACTCGTGTTTCGGATTACCTCTAATTCCTCGTGGACGTCGAGTCGAGGGAGCGAGGATTAGTTGAAGATTAAGCTGTTGGACACGTTACTGGGCATGGCTCGAGCCGAGAGAAACTTCCCCAGGGTTTTCTTACAAAAGCTTCTTTCTTTCGCTAGGTAAAAGTTATCGGTGCTACGCTCCAGACTAAATTGGATAAGCATTGCGGGCCCCGTGGCTTCTACCCGGCGAAATGATGAAAGTAAAATGGCGCGGAAAAATTGGAGAGGAGAAATACGGACGAAATGATTTTCTTCTTGTAGCGCCGAGTCTCGTTATAAAAAAGATGCAAGTTTCGTCTTTTGCTCTAGATACCCGAGTTGTATCGGATATTAAATTTCATGACGGCTGGCTGTTATCCACAAATTTATTCATTAAGTGGCTAGACAGTTTCACATCTGAATATAAAAGCATACCCGTGTAGGTCCTTTTAGAAGAATTTTATGCTATTACGATTGATCGTGGAATATAGGTACTCTAGAAATTTATTTTATCGGACTTGTGCCATGGCAGTTTGATTGTTTATTCATTCCCAATTTTCTTGAATCTCTAACATTTCAAGTTCTTAATCCTTTAGATTCGTTCCTCAAATTTCAAAATTGTAGATACTTAAATTTTAAAGTCTTTAAATCTGTTAAAGTCTTTAAGTCTTAAAAACTGAATTTTCTAAAATTTTCAAACCATTAAATTACCAAGATCCAACATTTTTGTGATTCCAAATGTGAAAACCGCGAAACAGAATTGACTGATAAAATAAATGATGGCAATATGGCTTGAAATTCGATTCGACCGATAATAGGTAAATTACAGCCATTGACATGATGGGATTTTGTCTTGCCCGTTGTAAAATCATATTAAAGCGTACAGGCAATTCGGAACCGTTCATACGCAAATGCCGAACAAACAGACAGATAAAATGGAAGAAAAGTACTTTTCATTGTACTACACTAATTTCGATGTACAAAAGTAAGTGCTGATCGATGCAAAAACCTCGTTAACTCGAAATGAATGGGAGAAAAGCTTTGTACAGCTTCACCGCGGTAGATCAATATTCGACGAACGTATCATAAAAAATTTCGTTTCGAATATGTAGATATAGAATGGATGATAGAGACGTGCACGACCTAAAAAATGGTGAAAAAAATGAAACACAAAATAAAAAGGCCAGGGAACCGAATATTTTTAAATAAACAGCGTCGTTTGCCTGTTGTTACGAGGCATGCTTTTTAATTCGAACAAATGAAAAATCACGGTTACAAGACTCGGAACAACCGACATAATCAAAAACACGTCTCTTCCATAATTTCCATCTCTGTTTTTCTGTAGTTTGTATTCCTTTTTGTTTCTCGGTGTGTCGTATGGATATTAAATGGTACCAAATTTATTAAATATTAAAAACGAAAAAGAATATCTACGATTTTTTTATGTTTATCTATTATTGCAAGTGACAATATTAAACAATATGGAACTCGAAAAATATTGGAATACAAATTTTGATATTTAATGTTTCGTTTGGCGCCAAATTTCGAATAAGTTAGGTTAGCTAGCAAGATGTTCGCCATGTGTTACAGTGTCCTTATTGATCACGAATACATCACAAAGGCTTTTGGTTTCATAGATAGCTCAGTGCCAGTTTATATATACCTACATGCAGACGCATGCATTAGGGTGGACAATCTCAACCCTATTAAATCGTAGCAACATACATTACGAAATCGGCCACGAAGCTTAACTGCTTACACCGAAGCTTAAACTAGGTGGCGTTCGCTCACAGGCTTGGAACAGCGTTAACCAATTTTATCGTGGCTGTTAGATATGTAAATTAGTTGCATACAAAATAAGCTAATGCAAAACGGAAGCGATCGTATTTAAAGGGGGAAGCTGTTGCACTCGACGAGAAACAAACGATCCACGAAGAATGTGCCTGTTGTGCAATTTTAAACGGAGTGTACTTGAATCGATTAAATTTTGACGAAAATGCGTCTTAAATTACCCACGTCAATTAAGTAGGCGGAAGAGACATTCAGAAATTTTCAGAATTTTGTATAACACCGATTTAGACATTTTTGAACTATCATAAAAGATATTGTTAAGTAAGATTGCACAAATAACTACAGTATTCATTTACAATTCCAAGTGACTATTTACATGACCTTAAAGTTCTGAATATTCATGACTGTTGACTGCTACAGTAAAAATGGAGATGTGAAGACACGTTGAACTTGCATTTTTCAGGATATACAAATTGAAGTTTTCAAATTGTTAGCAAAGATCATTACCATGTTAATTCTATTCAGTCTCAAAATTTCTCCCTTTACTTTCATACTTTGAAAAATTTGGATAATTTTAATATTCAGAACTAGCAAAATTCAGTAAGTGGCGTTACAGTGTGTTTCAAAAGTATTTCAACCCCCTTGAGGCACATCAATCGAAGAAATAACTTCAAAAAAATGCCCCGACTCGAGCAACATCAGTAGTCTGGTACCCAAAATGCGTGCATAAAGTTCTCTTCACGGTGGCTGTGCATGTTCTTTATTGAAACACGAAATAACGAGATTAAGCCGAGCTTATAACGATTATGCGTTGCGGCTGTTGCCGAGGAAACAATTTCCATTATCATTAATTGCGGTTTTGTATGCAAAAACGACCCTGTTACTGCCGGCTAAAATAAGAAGGAACAAGCGCGCAAAAAGGGGGGTTAAGAAGGCAACGCAATGTTGCTCACGCAATGAGCCGACGACATTAATCTTGCGAAGGTCGACGAGATTGTCATAGTTTTGCCGATCGCGATCGCGGGACCTCCATTAATAAAGCTTGTACCAACGAACCATTTCACTCATCGCCCGACCGAGCTTGGCGTGTATATACATCATGGCGTTACATCAAAGTCGCACACGGAAGTTTATAGTTCGCAACGAGATTTACCTGGGTTCGTGCGCGGAGTACGATTATGATTTATGATCTAAAAATAATCGAACGGCTGGTAGCAGTTTCCCCAATTTTTTTTCCCTGCAACACCCGGCTACTCCATTACGGCCATCCTATATTTTATACAAATTTCAATTTTAAAGGTTATTTACATTTTTGGGTTGCGTGAAGGACGATGATAAGCATTCTTGTTTTTAATTTTATTAAAGCGTTCTGCATATTTTGTGAAACCTTTTTGTCCGTAGCATAAATTCTTGAGGGCGTACTATTTCTTTTTTAGGCGGACATTTTTGAAAAAGTTTTGGGTACATTTTGCATAGAATATTCATATAGAATAAGGTTTAAATTGAAGAAATTACGGAATCACTACCCAAGATTATATCATTAGGAAAAATGACCAAAGAACTTAACAATATGAAATTGTATAAAAACTTCCACAATATTTTGCCGAGAAAGCAAACGTTTAAAATGGGAGGTGCTAACAATGGCAGGACGTTGCCGAGTACAGTCACGTGCACGTGGTCGAAATTTTTGCCCGAACTTTTTTTTCGGTATACGTCGAACGTTATGGAATAGCACGCGAAAAAGTGGAGAACAAGTACGAAAATCTGTGGAAACACGAGGTTGCACGATGTAACATCGATCTCGTGGGTTAATTTCATAGTTTTTTGTCGGGCTACCGCAACCGGGGAATAAAACGACCGAGGTTCATATGGTCACCACGTGCTCAGCATCGAAAGAAAGGATTTATCGCGAAACAGCGGCAAAATATGTATCCGTTTAACCCTTTGTAGACGAAACACTTCTTCAAACATGTTTTAGTTTCTGCTAAATACGATGTTTATCCTCTTTTAGTTTATTCATTTTAATTATTGGAAAACGATCTTATTGCACACATTTGGTACACAAATACTATACAATTAAATATATACTATACAATTAAAAAATGTATATGTGCGGACTAACTTTGAGGTTAATTGCTGTTTGAACATTTTCGTTATCATCACACTAATGTCTTTTTCTTAGTTTGGGCTCAGAACAAAAGTTGCATGTAAATTTTAAAAATTGTGACATAAAGTAGAAACGAATTGCTAATTATGTCACGTACATTGTTATTCATCAGAAGCTGTCGAGTAAAGTTTGTGCTTAGTTTTAGTTCCCGTCGCGTTTCTATCGTCCTAACTGCAACGACCGATCGATTAAATGTTGGCCCTGAACGTTTAAACTGTCCGATCGTCCCGACCCTAAACGTCAGCCAGGATATACCCGTTGGCAGCGATAATGCAACTATTATGTCTGCGGCCGTGCCTCGAATCCAAGTTGGCGCAGTTAACAGCCACTAGATATTACGAGTTCATTTAAACTTTTCCTTGTTTGGATGCGATCTGTTCGACATATTTGGTCGGAATTTTTTTCATCAAAATTTTAGTGTGCTACCTGAGTAAAAATGAGAAATGTTAGAAGGTTCTTTGTCACATCGTTTCTTGCATTTGTCTTGTAATTATCAAAGATCTTCAACATTTTTTAGCTTCTATTTTTCAGTCTTTTAAATGACCATATTTTAAAATTCATTAATTTCTGATTTATATATTATTGTACAATGCTTGAATTGCTTGAAATCAAATTTAAAGTCCGCTTTCCCACATCCCTGAATCTAAAGATCCTCGAATCTCTGACATTTCCATCGTTTAAATCAGTTCCCAAGTTTGAAAACAGGTTTACCGCAATATAAATGGTAATAGCATAAGGAGATCTTATAGTACCTAAATTTAACCTAAGTACATGTATACATCACGAGGTACATACGTATTAGGGACTTGCAATTTAGTTTGCTGCGATACGGACTGATTGATGTTAAAGAGGCTACCTGCTACAGGGCACCCATCGTGGCACGGTTAACTATCGTTACCTGACCATAAACATTTCCGTGAATGGTATCCAAAGTTGAAACTATCTCGAGTAACTCGGAGGATCTCTAGATTGGTTGCAATTATTTTTCGGAATCCCCGATTACCTCGAATTCGAAGGTTCGTCTAAACTGTAATGATCGTAAATTCCCGACATCGGAAGTATCCGAAAGCGCATTCGAGTTCCAGTCATGTAGCCAGCAGTCCCGACGGAGATACCTGACTGGAGAACAGACAGAAGAGTTAGCACACTCTCGTGATACGACCTTCGGAAGCCATAGTTTCTTCGACGAGTCGCGGAGACTGGTTACAGTTCATGTTGAAGTTTCGCACGTTACCTCCCAATTCTCGTCTCTAACCTACGTTCGAACTTCTTCCCTTACCTATTTCCTCTTAGTAGACCTCCAGGTAGCTTGACTGGTTCGAAGGCTTCCAGAAGACGTCGCGCAAGAGGAAGACGGCGTTTACTCCTTCCTACGTTTATCCTTCGCTCTCTGTTCACCCCAGTTCCCGACGTTCCCGTTGCGAATCAGCCCTCGAGCACGTGGAAGTTAAACGAAGAGGTAATCCCGAGCAAATATCTCGGAATCAGCGATAGTTCAAGCAAGTTACGGGTGAACAACTCTTTCCCGTTTCCGCAGTTAGGTTATCGCGCATAATATATCGTTCTCCGTGAGAATATCGTATCAAGCTTGGCTGGTGGCATCCGCGAACTGGGACAAGGTGTTAGAACCTACGTATGTATCTTCCTGTTCGTTTAATTTTAGACACCGCCTACAGAGTCGAGAGGTTATCAGATCACCGCCAACGAAAGCATTCGATCTATCCTCGTCCAATTTGCGACCTTTTCATGCGAAAAGCTGATCTATACAGTGCTTCAAAATTATATGTTACGTTCATTCCAGCGGTGTGCCTTCGGGTTGGCGGAAATATCTGGGTTGCCGCACAATTGACCTTGTCGAGAAAATTCAGTTAAATTGCTTTATCGTATCGTGCTTGTTACGAGGACAAGAAGTGTTAAAGCAACCCTAGGTCGGAATTTAACTATTTTCTTGAAAAATAATTTTGTTGATTTTGTTCATAATTACACTTACATTAAGACTTTTATCAAAGTCAAAAAAATAGTAGAAATACGAACGATATTTTAATACCGAAGGTCTTAGGGAGCAAACTTCACTTTCTACAATCCAACGAGGTTACATTGTACCCGAGAATATGTAACATGCACGAGACAAGGGTCTAACCGAAGTTCCTCTATCATTTTCATGAACTTTGCTTTTCTCTTTTTCTCGTTCCATTTCAATCCCAACGGTGGAATTCCGTTGGAAATAGACATCGACGTAGTTCGCCACGAATCGACGTTAGGATATTATGGAGATTCCTATTCTATAAATCTGCTCGTGGCGACGAGAGCATCGATGGGAAATGTGGGTCACCGATTGGATTCCATTTCATGCGTGAAAGCTCGCCGAAGAAATTGAGAAGCCGAGTTGTATATTGCACGACTACCGTGCCCGTTCGATTTGTATTTGGAATCTGACGGCTCGCATTTCAGGCTCGTGGGGAATTTCGTATCGTTACCGGGTTTTATGATACAGAATTAAGAAAGCACGGCTAACCAACGGGTGGTCCCGCGATACCGATCTGGAAAGCGTGCTGCCGTGCCCGGCAATTAATCAGCGCGATGAATAACTGAAAATCGCTGACTACGTCATTATGTAAATTTTAATTAATAGAAAATAACATGCTTGCCGCGGTATCTCGAAGAGTCACCGCACCGTTGACTTGTGCAAGATTAATTGCTAGACTCAAAGCTTTTGTTACACGGAATATTTATTAAGTCACTTATTATATACTCCTAAATTTTCTACTTTGCAGAACCGTGAATTACTTGATTTAGGAACTGAGAAGTTTTCAAAACAAATGTATGATATATTTTTAAAAGATTTCGTAATTTTCAGAATCACAAATTTACAAATTGGCAAAATTACAAATTTTTTAATTTAAAGATCCACAAGTCTTGAAGACTGTAAGTTCTTATATGTTGAAGTTCAAAAATTTTCAACGTTTTCAACTTGTAAATTTTCGAGCGTACAAAAAGCAGCTCCTATATTGTCACTTTCGTTGCTAGTAATATCACTGCTCATCACTGGCCATTTCGAACAACTTAATGCATACTTACGAGACTCAGCAATTATTACATTATAGTACTTGAAATTCGAGTGACGAAATAAATGATATAAAATGGTTTAATGCTTCGAAATGTTTCCGGTAATGATATCAAGTTTTCAACAGCACAGTTTCTACGTACAGAAATCACTTTTACTTGTTCGAAGCTTAAAATATACGAAGGCTAATTACGCGCTCATAATAGTCTGGAATAATTTCTAACTTCAGAATCAAGAGAATTATTCGAAACGATAAAGCGAAACGTTCTTCATGGTGTACGGGCACAATCTCGACACGAATAAATAATGACGTTTAAAGCGTGGCTGTTTGAATTTTCATAATTACTCCTGGTAATCATTTATTCCCAAGGGCGAGGATATTTTAAAAGTGTGCTTTTAAAAGCTCTCCCGCACCGTGTCCCTACTTGCTGTGCAGACGACATGAATTCCTAAAAAAACCGTGGCGTAGCCAACGCCTGGAATTACCACGGACGTGAAAAAAGCTCGCATTTGCCTGTAATCTTCTTTGGTCGTGAATTACACGATTATCGGAGTCACTTCTCCTTCCCTCGTTCGTTCTTTCTCCACGAAATCCTTGGATTAATGTAAGTTAAGACTGTGCAATCCCGTAAGCCTGCAACCACCGGCAATGAATTCCATCATTTCTATCTTTCTGTCGGTTTTCTTGCTTCGGCGAAACGGGAGCAGAGGGCGCTGGATTCGCTCGTTACGATATCGCGTGAATGTATGATGCTTGATGTAGGATATCTTGTATTACAAATTTAAAAATTTTTGTAATTGTAGTTTGTTAAGTTTAATAATTCACAAGTTTTTAAATTTTGACATTCCACACATTTTGAAATTTTCAAGTTCTGAAGTTCTTAGAGTTCTATATTCTAGAATCTCCAAATTCCCACTACCAAATTTCTAAACCATCCAACTTCCAACCTTCGAAATCCCCAAATTCCCAAATCCAACTCGTTAATTTAATAAAACCAGAACCCTTGAGACCAAAATCCTAGATTCGTCCATGTTTCTTTTTTCTCGTTGCAATGTGAGCCCGGCTGTGCCAGTAACAGGTGTTCCCGCGTATGATGTCCTAAAAAGCTTCCCATCGTATGCGTTTATCAAAGCGTCTCGAATGCAGTGGCTTTCCACGCTTCTCCACCGTCAACGAGACAAGAAGCGACAATGGATGCACGAGAGTCGACGATTGTCGTGTGTTCTGAATTGCACGAGAAGTAATAAAGCGGTCGTTATCGGTTGTTCGAGTGGAGACATTGTCAGGAGTATGTAAATAGGTGGCATTGTGAAATACGAGCAGAATGAAAAAAGATGAACGATCGTTTAATGGCAGAAAGATGGCCAATTACGAGGATATCATCATCCTCTTTCCCGACGACTGGGATGCGCAATGGTCGTTCGCCGAGCTTTATCGTTGTTAAGGTCACGTGCTCGTCAATTGGATACTTCACTTTTTATTTGGTTTCATTTTATGACTATCTTGTGTTAGGTATAATTTTTGGTCGAGGATTTTAGAAGATAAATTGTGGATGCTTTGAAATATAATTCTTTTAAGTAGAAGTAAGTGTTTGAACTTTGATGTAGGTGCTATGAACGTCACTGATATATTAGGATTTTTATGATTTCCCACAATATAATTTCGTTATATAGCTATTTATACACCGTCACAATTTAAAATGTTAAAAATCTAGAATTTAAAAATTTCAAATTGATAATCTCAAGTTTGCAAATATTTAATCTTACTTTTGAACCTACACCCGTTGAAATGATCAAATTGAAAATTGAAAAAGTTCCAAGCATAAAAACTTCGAAAATTCATTGGGTTAAATCGATCGGAATTCAGCGATTGCAATCACAAAAGCGTCGAATTCAAAAGGATTATTGGCCAGCGAGAAAAGTCGAAGATCGAAGTCAATTATCGCGTTACGTTTTCGAAACTCTTAAAGTCCGAATCGTTCCGTGTTGCACCACGAAAACAAAGTTGAAGTCTGTTGGCAGTACAAGGTCCGCGAACAGAAACAATCAAGGTTTCAATTAAAGTTCATCCAGCAGATCGTCGGCCGGGGCCGTTAACCCTCGAGCGAGGACAGAAGGGAACTTGGACGTTGTATCGCATACAGCGTCGATCAACCGGAGGCTTTCATAATTCGAAACGACGCAACGATATCGCTAAATCGTATCGACGCGAAGGACAAGTTAATTAGCTGCTGTTCGACGCGTCATCGTCACGACGATAGTTTCGCTTCCGGCTCTTGGTGGATTTAAAATTTTCTCGTTGCTCGACGCCGGGGCTGATTTCATATGCATGGAAATGTACCGGAAAGCGGAAGCCGCATGAAGAGGCGGCTTTATCGGGACCGCGTTAATAACGTTACAAGTTGCGAAATTTCGCCGCGATATGCGAATGTGCCGTATAGCTGTACAGTTTGACGCGGTTTTCAGAACCGCGTAAATTGAATTCGACGCGCCTATCCGCTTACCGGCGCGTGTATTTTTCCCAGGAACGAGAGTTATCACCGTGTGCCGACTGCTGTCTAACCTGTCGCGGGAGAGGATGAACGCGATGCTCTTGTCGATTTCGTTGCGAACTGAAAATATCTCTAACATTGTAGCCGTGCAAAAAGCACAGCTGACGCAGGTTGTACGTTTCGTTTACATCGATCCAATGTTTTTTCGTGTCCTTCGTCCTTTTTGTTCTAATATTCCCATCCGGCTGAATTTCTCTGTGTCGGTAGTTAACATGTTCTGATGTGGTAGATATGTTTCGATGTAACCCGACCTCTCTTTAGATAAATGACATCTTCACAGATTCATAAAACTTCCGGCATGTAATGAGTACTTACTTTGAAATTGAAAATGAAGTTGAAAAATAAATAAACGTACGACGAAACATAAATTACTACATACATTTATTCTTTACCTTGATGAAAATCAATACTGATTTCAAAGAATGTATTTTAACGAAAAATGTACGTTATAATAAGAAACTTGTGGAGCGGTCATTTCACCGGATTGGTAGTCTTAGTGTTAAATTTATAAATTTTCAAATTCATTTTTAATATCTTTACTTCGAAAAGATTTTATTCCATTTTCTTGCATCGAGATCAGAATAGAATGTTTGTTCGTTTATTGTAAAGGTACTCAGGGAATCCATCAGTCGGAGGGTAGAATTTTTCTCGCGAAGCTGACGCATTCAATCAGCGTGGAGAACGACTGAGGCAAATCGCGCGGTATCGCGGGTAAGCGGTGATAAAGGCAAGAGCATATTCCGTTCCTATTACGCGGCTTATTCGTCGTAGCAATCTGTCCGTCTTTCGCACGCTGGTTCTGGTTAGAGGCACATCTCCGTTTTCCTTTCGCAGACGAAGCGTATAGCTGGCTGAATAACGGCCGTTTATGCAGTGCAGAGTGGCAGCCACTCTTCCGGTATTCGCTACTCGATCTTCAATTTCGTCCCTCCGTACACGAAATCCTGGCATTTCCACGAAATCCCCCGCTATTCGACCAGTTGCTATCTAACCGGCGGGCCTCTTCTTCTACCACTTCGCGTATTTGTACGCGGACCTCTGCGTATCGCCGCTTCGGAAAGCGTAGCAGCGGTTCGGCCATGCATCATTTCCGCCCTTTGCTTCGAATCATGGCCATCGATTGCAGCTTCTTCCGCTTCCTCGTCTTCTTTGGCTCCCAATGGAAACGAAACTCTCTCGCCGTTTCGACATCGTCGAGCATCGAACCTCGCCGATTTCCAGCAAGCACTCTTTCAGGGCTTATCCGCTACCGGCTAAACGGGCAGCTGCGGATCTTTCGGTTTCGCTGATTGGATGGTTCAGGCTGCACGCATGAATGAATCAATGCGGAATTTTCGAATGAATCAAGACCCGGGCTCGTGGAGTTCGATTCAAAGTCCATGAGGTAGCCCGTTTTCCCGAGGTACATACGCCTTCTGTTTGTTTACGCGCATTCCAACCTGCTCGCCTGTCGGATCCGCTCCGATTCGAGCTTTTACGCCGTTACATATCCACCGCAGGCGTTCTGGTTTCGCCGATATATCGACTGGTATCTGCCGCGATTCCAAGTTTATTTATCCGGAACGTGCAAAACGTTCAAAGAGGAGCCGCTTCGTGGCCGAGGAAGAATACTCGGGCGAAGATGGAGAATAAACGAGAGGCTAGATATCGAAGAGAGAGGAGGCGAACGGTCGATAAAGATTTTCATAGATCGGATCGTACAGGGTTCCATCCAATCTTGGCGTCTGTTGCGCCGACTTCTCGTGATTTCGTTGCACTCTCGGATACGCGCCGTTGGAAAATTCGCCTTGTTCCATCTCGTTGCTCGAACGAAACGTGTTTCTCATGCTCCTATCGTCTCTGTCTATTCACCTTTATCTTTTGCACTTTCTTTCCTACCCTCTGTTCGACGAGCGACGATTAAATCAGCGTCGTTTACCGCCGCTACCGAGCAACTTTGCCAGAGACGAGAAATTGAACGAGGGCGGAAAAGAAATTGACCGAGTTTACTAATATCGCGATAAAACGTGTCTCTCGATACGATTCAATGTACTTGCTTACACGAACACGCTTTATACATCGATTTTTCATGCGTAGTTAAATCGACTTTTCATACGTAATGTGCAGGATGCACTTCATGCACTTTGTAACAGGAAGTTGATAATTTCCAAAGTTTAGATTTTCAAATTTTCTAATTTATAGATATTCATATTTTAAAATCCTTACATTTCTCAGTTTATTCTACATTCTTCAAATTTCTAAGATCACCTAAATTTTTTAATTTCTACAAATTATTTTAAAGATGAAATTCTCAAAAAAATGTCCATTTCCAAAAATTTGCCAAATTGTTCCAAAGTCATTTAATAAGATAAAAAGAATATATTCGAAAATGTATTATATTTTCCTTTTCTCTTGCCAAGATTTTCAGTGCTATCCACGAAATTATAAATACCATAATGGCTACACGGTAAAAAAGGAATAATCGAAACTTCGAAATCGAACAGAAAGAAGGAATGAGAAAGATTGAAAAAAAAACGAGGCGAAACGAAGGCTTATTGGCGCAATTGAAGGTTCAATTGGAGCGGTTTCACTCAATCAGCGACGTCATTAATAGCGATGAACAGCCCTCCCCTTTCAGTTTGCCAAACGATTGGGCTAATTACTGATCCGGATAAGGCGGTCCTTACATGGCGATATATGTACCGATATCAAACTTCATTTCCCTGTTTATCTTCTCTGCGTATCTTCAATTCTTTGTCAGTTTTTTTCTTCCTTAACATTAGTTTCACGAAATGACGGATCTCCTTATCTTAAATTACATTAAGATTCCGTTAAGTTTTTTTGAAGTGAAGAACAATTATATAGAATTCATTTTTCTTTATTTATTGTACTTTATTTTTAATCTGGAAGTGGTCATCGGTGAAGAAACAATATGCGTTTGAGTCGAAAGAATACAGGCTAGAAGGAAGTAAAGCGCGATAGGGCCAAAGGGCGAACGAGGGGCGAGAAAGGCGTGGAACGGGAAAGAGAGGGTGAGTTTTCAGTGTGCGATAACGACTGGCATCAGCAGTGCTCCTCTACCTACCACCTTCGTAGCCCTACGAGCTTAATGTACATAGAAGTGGAGAGGGCTAAGCTAGAAGGGGTGAAATGGAATAAGAGGGAAAGGAAGGGAATGAGGGAAGCAAGGAAGCAAGATGTACTATACGTCAAGACAATAAGTACCATTAAGATAACAGTGGGGGGGTTTAGATAACCCCCGCATGAACCTCGGGGGTTCGTAATGGAGGATTCCATTTTATTTCACAGTTATTTTTACCATATCCGTTGAAGAGCTAACGGCTGCGTTCACGGTTTTAGATAACGATCCAATTTTTCGATTGCTCGAGGATGAGATAAGTGCTTTCACTACCGGATAAATGAATTTATTGTTGGGAAAACTGTTTTCTCGGTTTCGTTGGCACAGAATTGGCTAAATCGTTATTAAATTGGGGCTCAATTAACTCGAACTTGATCAAGAAGCTTCCAGATTATTTAATCTCTTCAACAATGCATGAGTGACGTTTCATTTTTCAACGAGCGAAATTCGCAATTAAATCGGCAACTTTCACACTTCTTTCTTCGAGGATTATTTCAATTAAATTATATCCT
This sequence comes from Megachile rotundata, assembly GCF_050947335.1. NCBI lineage: Eukaryota > Metazoa > Arthropoda > Insecta > Hymenoptera > Megachilidae > Megachile > Megachile rotundata. The sequence continues at coordinate 10,191,315 of NC_134983.1, forward strand.
ACAGTTTTTATGATCTCCATCGAAAGTACTGAAAAATATACTTACCAATGTATTTTTAAAAGACCTGTGTTCATATAATATTTCTTATTTCGATTCATAGAATATATTGAAATTTGTTCGTTAAAATCTGGAATATCCTGCACATTTATTCACGTATTCCTCTATTATTAAACAAGTATCTGAATGTTTAAACTTACGTCCGCTTCGTAGTAATATATAAATAGAACTTGTTCAAATATGTAACGATACCGTAATATTCGATACGTAACAGTACCGTAATATCCGGTACCGTAACTTAATTAAAAAATTAGTTTGAATTCCCATCGTCGAGTTATGGCCATTTATACTTGCGTATAGAGGTGTCCCGCAAAAGGGATCGTGAACCCTTTCTTTGCACAACTACCGCGTTTTCCATTTTCCGCGAGGAGCTCACAGCGAAGAAGGCGAGCGATGTATCACGAGGGAGCTAGAAATTTTATTGTCCCAGACATCCATTGTTCCGAAACTGTCTTGCAGCCTGCGCTAATGACAATGATTAATATTGACCCACGTGTACGTTGAAGAGGGTAATACAGTCTACTGAAGAGACGTAGTGGGTAAACTTCAGCGTCTGCCAGCCCCGTCGTCCGCCTACGCTGCGAGTCCTTAGGGATTCTGTCGTTCACCGACATGACAGTCAGCGCCAAAAGTTACGATATATCTCGGCGTGCTTCGAGAATTCGACGAGAGTGCTTCTTATTAAACTCTTTACTCTTGCTTGAGGTCAATTAAGTAGATCGAATTTAAGATCTTCTATTTTAGAGGTAATGTAAGAAGTACAGCATTTGAGTAGTGTGTAGAAATACAGAGCGTGGAAGATACGATGTGTGCAGATACGACGCGTAGAGATTCAAAGTGAGGAAATATGGGGCGTAGAAAATACTACGCGTGGAGATACAATGCGCAGAAAATTCTACGCGTGGATATAGTACGCGTGGAGTTACAACGCGTGGTGATACGGCACATGGGAGATATTCCACGCATGGAGTTACAACGCGTGGTGATACGGCACAAAGGAGATATTCCACGCATGGAATTACAACGCGTGGTGATTCGGCACTTAGGAGATACCACGCGTGGAGTTACAACGCGTGGTGATTCGGCACTTAGGAGATACGGCACATGGGAGATATTCCATGCATGGAATTACAACGCGTGGTGATACGGCACATAAGAGATATCACGCGTGGAGTTATAGCGCGTGGTGATACGGCACATGGGAGATATTCCACGCATGGAGTTACAACGCGTGGTAATACGCCACATAGGAGATATTCCACGCATGGAATTACAACGCGTGGTGATTCGGCACTTAGGAGATACCACGCGTGGAGTTACAACGCGTGGTGATACGGCACAGATGAGATACCACGCGTGGAATTACAGCACGTGGTGATACGAGATATAGGAAATACCACGCATGGAGTTAGAACGCGTGGTGATACGGCACAAAGGAGATACCACGCGTAGAGTTATGGCGCGTAGAAAATACCACGCATGGAGATACGACGCGTGGAGATACAAAGCGTGGAGATACAAAGCGTGAAAATACGACGCATGGAAGTATGACACGTGAAGATACGATGTGTAGGAATTACAACGTGTAGAAGTACAATACACTAAAATTATAACGTGTGACAATACAGCACGTAAGAGATTCAACGCGTGAACATACGACGTGTAGGTGATGTATCATGTGACTATACGACACATAAGAGACAACATATGACCATACGACACGTAGGAGATACAACGCGTATACGACATATAACAGATATAATGCGTGGATAATAGAACCTGTAGAAATAGAACGCATATACAATTCGTGTTATGAATATAATGCGTGAGTAACGTGGTTATTAAAATACGTAACAATCTAACACTCAGTTTAAAGGGTGGTAATATAACCCTTGCTCGTAACTAACCTTAGCATTTTAACCCGTTAAACGACACGAGTACATGACATACTAGACTAAAAATTATCCTTGATTATAGCCTTTCGTACTTTCTATATAGAAGTAGTTATAGTTTACGCTAATGCTATGAAACATGGTTCGTTAACGACAATTTTATCCTGCACATACATGAACGTAAGATGTTTGACCCAAGGATCGATACACAACGGAGAACAATTACGAAGTAAAAACGACGGGCTAGTCTGACGAATAATTTATCGTGACCGACGTAAGTAGCATGCTCGTAAACGAACACATGTGATTCCGAGGGGATCTCGGATGCCGTTGGAAAGCGGAAGGTCTTCTAAGCCATTAATTATACAAGTGCTGTACGTACTTGGTCGACAGCTTGCTGACGCGAATATTCAGTTGGCTCTCTACGTAGACCCGTTACACCGAGACAGGCGATTAACCTTATTCGAAACGGTATGGATCGCTCGCTTTTAATTTCGATGATCGATCAATCTGATACAACCCATTTGTCTTTACTGACTGTTATTTAACTATAGACGGATGTAATTTTGAGTGCTATTCTCGATTCCCTTGTTTTCTATTTCTGATGTGTTTGACACGGTTTCGTTGGGTATTCGAGGAAGTAGGTTCACACAGGTTAACTAAAGATACTTTGAAATTTCTAAATTCTCAAATCTTAATTTTGGAGTCTCTCATTTTGAAATCGCTTAATTCTATATCTCCAAATTTCCAAACTCTTCAAATATCCAAAACTCCGCAAATTTTACAGATTCCCAAACTTTTAAATTTTCTAAATTCCTAAACTCTGAAAATTCCTAAGTTCTCAATTTCCCAAACTCCCAAAATATCCTTTCAATTTTCTAAACTAAGAAAATTCGCAAATTTTCAAATAGTACAAATTGTGAAAGCTGTCCGAGGTATGTAGAACGTGTCTGATCGACCCGATTAAAAAATGATTTCGGTAGACGTTACACAGATCGGTCAATCTGTGTGAAATTGATTCTAGCGTAGACGCGAGCGTGCAAACTCGATGTCTTGACGATGCTTGACGGAATTTACGGGAAGTTTCGGTCGAGTTTACTCGTTAATGACTGGGTACACAAGAGAAGCGTGCTCAGGTAGCCGGGTGGCCACGTATTCACCGATGTTGGCTCATCGGCGTCGAACTGATGAAGAGAGTACCGACGATACGACGAACAAGACGATAGAATCTTGTTAGCGCAACTGTCTCTTTTCGAACGCGGCTTAACGGTACACAAGCGCGTCCAATCAATGTTTCCTCATGAATTATGTTGGATCAGTTTGCGAAACGAACTTTCGTCGCCCTGTTCGGACGCTGCTGGAAAAATTCCTCCTTTGTTTCGTGAACTAGAATCGAGAAAACGGCTCTCTTTTATTCTTTTCCTTTCAAAGGAAGATCGTTTAGCGAACACTTAAAGATTCAACAAGACATTATCTTTCCGCGTAATCTACCGAATTGCAGCTGGGAAATTATTTGTAACGCAACGATCGATGGTTTGACTTATCGTACCGGATGTCGTTTAAAATTCAATTTCTTTAGCGAAGAATGACAGGAAAAATAATACCTGCTACTAGTAAGCTTGTGTATCTTTCGTCGCTACACGCTTTAAAGTCATTATTCACGGCCGGCCCAAAAACTTTAATCGCGAAAGTTTAATCACGCGATTCTAAAATTATCTAACGACGCGCAAAGGATCTCGTAGACTTATAGAATGTCTGGCTCGCGGGGAACGGGGAATTGGAAGAATATCTCTTTGTCGTGTCTTGAAACCATGGCGTGCCTTCGTTCGCTCATCGATTTTATACCGTTTCGAGGAAACATCTAATCGTTAATGGCACAATTCTTTACAACTTGATGATACGGTTGGATATTAAATGATGTCTTATAGTCGTACGCAGAAGCATCTATTTTGACGAACATGCAAGAGTTATTCTTCTTTTGCTAGGCAATTGTTTTGGCAGATCAAATAAACCTGAAAAGAAAGCTACAAATAATTAACAGTTTCGTAGCATTCGTTATTAATATCAATTTCAAATTGATGATTAAATTTTTAAGTGTTGTGATCACTTTGTTTTTGAAAAGCTTTCTAGTTTTGAAAGATAGCTAATCATTTTGTTCGTTCATAATTATGTTGTTACGTTCATATTTGATTGTCTTATATTACTTGATATATTGTTAAATAATTGTTCCTGATTCTAGCTGTAATTTTCTGTAATGGTCCTTTAAAAGTTAGGTATCTTTTGAAAAACGGTTGATATCATTACAAAATTAGAACCATTAAAAATTACCCTCTCTTAACCTCATACTTAAATACCTTTCATAAGAAAATGAATCTGCAAGTTCCCATAAATTAAAGTCCTATCAATCACCCGCAACATTTCATTATCTGGCAAAAATACGAGCACGAAAAGTTGCGTAAAAGTTTAGTACTTCTTCCGTAATAACTGGAGCGGATCCAAGCATCGGGATAAAAATTTACAGGACATATCGATTCGCGTTGCAGGTGTTGGCAACGCGTTTCGATACAAATTCGAATCTAATCGATGTAGATATGCCAGCTTGTAACCGTGATAGAGACAGTTTCAATGGGACCGTGTTACAGATGACTGGTTCCTCGAACGATACATGCATATCATCGCGTTCCAGCCGAAGCATGTGCACACGCTCACGAGATCTCCTTTCAGGAAGAAGAAGTCAGAGCTTTAAGAGATTCACGCACATTACATACGCTGCTCTTTGAGAATATCTGTCGGTTGAAAACTGACTCGATTTTCGAAGCAAACACTTACCTAAGCTGCTTGTATATTCCAGATTTAGTCCCGATGTTACTTTCGCATATGCACATGTTCGTCTCCGTGTAGGATAATACCGATAATATTCTTAACGTATCTTCAAGATTCATGTAAAACTCAATGCGTGATTTTAAATCTGCTTATTCTTGTTTGAACCTCGAATCGAACCTTACCTAACTTTACTTACTAATTCTATCTTGATTTAGGCTTTTAAGACATTCATACTAGTACTAATAATCTATAAATTATGATTAGCTAATGTTTACGTACTCAAAAAAATTTGAAAGGTGAAATTATTTGAAATTTTATAAGTTGAATAAAGTAATAAAATTTTGATTGACATTTTCCTTGCGCCTATTATAAATTGAATGTCGTATTCGTTCACGAGTCAGATCACAAAAGATCGAACTCACCCTTGACGGCGTCGAAGAGGGTGGAGCGTACATTGAAAATGACTTGTATTTCTGTACGAGATGCCGTTTCGATTTAATTGCTAAACGCCGTCGATGGGCCATCAACGATGAATCGAGAATCACAAAGGGTTTCGAATCGAAGCGATACGAGTGGAAGGAGATTAGTCGGAAACTCGAATACCGTAATGGATCGCGAGAACCAGCCCTTTGTCAAAGCGAATCGCTCGGTTCCGTGTAAAGTTCGTTTGTTTCCCTTTCTTCGTTCCTCCCTTTCCATTTTCCACGTTCTTTGCGCCGCGCCGGAAACCTGCCGATTAAACGTTCGCTACGGTGTTCGAATGTTAGAAGGCGTGCTCCAATTCCAAAGACGAGAGATATCGGACGCTAGCGCGAGCAAACGATTCGTTTCAGCGTAGAGAGCTCGTCTGGAAAAGCTAGTCTTTGCTCGGACCCTTCTTCAAGCTGGTCGAATCGAAAAGTCGAGTGAAGAGGGTGGGAACAATTTCGTTTTCTCTCGCTGCGAACGCGCCTCTTCATCGAACCTGTTCCATAAATTCGAATGGACGTTCGGTTTCGGTTGGAAACGCTCAATTCGGACGAAAATAGAGATCCGAACGAATATCCTTGCCCGAATCGTTAAATAATATCTATCGCGAAACAATTTCTGTTCGTATGAGAATGAAAGAATCGTTTCACCTCGCTTTCGAAAGTAAAACCATTCAAACGCATACCATAAAAGTTTAATCGATTCATTCGGTCAGAGGGGAAAACATTTTCTCGCGCAACTTGCACGGCCAATCCGCGGGAGTTGCCGGGTCGAGTTGGAAAAAGTCTAGGTCGAGGACTTCAGACTGTTTGAAATTTTCATGCCCGCAAGACTTTCTCGAAGTTCAAAATTTAGATACGTAAATTTTGTAAATTTTCACATTATAGATTTTATACATTTTTAAATTCCTATCATACTTATCTGAACAGACGCTTCGAGCATTACTGCACAATTTATTAAACAATATTCTAATATTAACAATGCAATAAGTACAATAAATACATCAGTGAAGTCGTTGAAGATGTTGAAAAAACGAGGGTACACGTTAATAACAAGTATAAGCTATTTACTCTCGACCCCTAACATGTATGTTACAAATAGACCATATTCGAACCCTAGCTCCTATCTAGACCACTTCCATTATAGACCACTTCTATACTCGTGCAGCCTCATTCTCATACCACCGATCAGCAATGGCGGTTCCCGTGGATGCAACACGGTGATCGCCGCGAGACAAAACTTGGACGAACCCAATAAAAGTGTTCGTGAAAGCTCGTGGCACGAGCGCGAACGCGAGACCAAAGTAGAAGAAAAGAAGGGAAAGTTCTGGAGACGTCCGGCCACTTTACGGTCTTTCGCGGAGTTTCGCGAAAGAAAAGCGAGCTCGACGCCCGAAGGATGGACACAAACCGATGGGAAAGCAGGTCGGAAGTGTAGCCGGTCTTCTTTCCAGGCAGCGTTAATTGCTTCGAGTGCAAAAACCGGGAAAGGCGGAGGCTGGTTATCGACGAGCCGAATTCTCTCTCTTCGTTTCTCACCCTTACCTCTTTTCTCGTGCATCGGCACCCTCTTAGCGGCTCGGCCCCGCTCGACTCGGCTCGACCAGCCCCCCGGTACCGAACGTGTTTGCAACTCCGATAGGGAAAACTAATATTGAACATTCCAAAGTGGAATGCAAAGGGTGCGACCAGGACGAGGTTGCGGCAGACGAGGATGAAGAATGAGAACGAGAGGGGTGTGGGGACCGAGTCGAACTTGAAAGTTTTAAAAAGCAATTAAGGGCTTCAAACTTCCGACGCTTACTTCTCCCGCTACAAACCCATTCTTCTTTCTCAACCCTTATTTCTCTCGCGCCCCTTTTCCCTCGCCAACAGGGTCGTATTCGGTCATCTTCAACGACAGCCTCTGTCTCCTTTTCATTGTCCCCTCGTGTCGTTCCGAGCTTGTCCATTCCGTTCCCGAGATTCTTTCGCGGTACTCCCGACATTTCGGGGCGGAAAACGATCGCGTAGGCCCGCCCGAAACCGCGGTAGAGTTCGAGAAAGCCACGAGAATTTACGTTGGCATTGAGCGATCCGGGCAAACAGCGTTAATTACTGCCAGTCCCCTGTTTAACGGGTTTCCTTGCCCGCAGCCGCCTCGAATGACCTAGTTCGGACTCGATTTTGATCCAATGCTTGACGCGGCTTGCTGCTTTTTACACTCCTGTTTGAAAGCTAATTTTGTTTGGTAAATAGCACTGGGTGCTGGAAGAAGTTCCAATACCGGCCTGAACTGTCCCTGTCGTTTTATTTAACTTTCTAAGCGACACATTTTACCGTGTAACAGTTCTTTTTTTTCATTGCTATGCACGGTTCTCCGGAGTCGCTAATTATGAAACTGACGTCGGATTTTAGAAATTTGCCATTAAAATTCGAGAAGTAGATCACAGTTGGAACAGGTTTATTTTTTCGCGTGTTTGAACAGGACGCGATTTTATTAAAATTTTGTTAATGTTTATTTGAATATACTTATTTTCGTATTATTTTTATACTTTCTTATTATATTATTTTCGTATTATGTACATGCACAAAATAGTTGCTATTTTTTAGCACGCAGAAATGAGTACTTTCAGCTAAATGGAAAATGTATTCTGAGATTCTCATCGTCTAAATTGGCACAGAAATAAAATTTCATTTCGCTGTTCCAATTTCTCATTCGGTACAACGCATATTAAACTGGTTAAATTCAGTTTAGTCGTATCGCGATTAACATTCTTTGTCTTCCGAAATGGAATATCATCTGTCGGATTCAACGACTTTTCAAAAGGATAATCTTGGGCTGCTAGTTCTTAGACGATGGACGTACGGTCAAGGATGTAAGAGTAGGAATGAAGAAAATGAACGTAAGAAGGTGGGGGGAGAGATTTCCACGTTTCAAGAGCGAAGAACAACAAAGTTTCTTAATGAAGAATAACGCTTCCACCAGAGGAAAGATATTTCCACTTAACCGGGAATCCTCGTAGTCTTTCTTCTCCTTTGCTTTCTGTCCACGGGAATTGCTCTCCATTTCTCCCCTAATCTCTCGTTGTTTCTCGCAAAGTGCCGCGTTCCGATCCACCCTCTATTGACAGTGAGCCGTTCGAAACGGTATTACCTTTCGATCTGGTCCCTCATTTTAATGAAACTTGCCAGCAATGAAATGCTCAAACTTTTATGAACTAAACATCCCTATATTTGACTCGCTTGTTCGTATCGTCGAATGGTTATCGATTGAAAACCGGAAATTGGTCTCCGTGGAAGAATTAGAAAAAGGCAAAAATAACTCTTACAGAAATACTGTATAATTTTTTAACCCATATGCCTTATGATGTGTTATATTCGTGACTCTAGAAGATATTTTCTAAGAATTACTTCACGTTAAATATTCGCTTCATAGATATTAGCGACAATACCCTTCATGTCGCGAAAGTATATTGTGTTCAAGGATTCATAAGTTACGTTAAACCTCTTACGATGCACTTTTCTCTCGGAACAGTGAATTTTTATCGCCAGGCAAAATATCTTCGAGTAGCGATAGTTTCTTCGAATATTCGCAGGAAAAGCCATTAGTATTCCAGAGGCAGCGATCGCCACGAATTATCCCCTTATCGTTTTATAACGACGGATAAGGGAGCGGCGGGAGCTCTTTAACGGTAACGAGGAAACGTGCGCTGTCAGAGAAAAGTCGAGGATCTCGCGTCGCAACGTCGCGCGTCGCCCTCGTAATTTCGCAGACGAACCGGTGAAATCGCGCGATCGTAGAAATCGTGAACACCGGATTCGCAAGCCACTCACGCGTCGGCCATTCGCGTTCCTCGATAATCGCCGATAGCGGCAAAGATCCAGGGAGCCGTCAAAATGGAACTCGTCCGATATCCACGCCTACGTTCGTTCCGGTCGAGACAATCGGTCGCCATTTACCTGAATTGGATAGGTTGGGATAGCCCCGTACAGCCAGCTGGACGACCTAGATCTCGGGAAGATCGAAAGATTCCGCCTGCCCGGAGAGATGGAAGGTCGATAGAAGGAAATGGGCATCGCGTGAGAGGCCAGCACGAAATCGCGACGATCTGACGTTATCTGAGGAGTCCCGGAGAGTCCTCTTTTGACGACGTCATACGGAACCGCTCCTCCCGCTCGAGTTCTCTTTCTTCGCACAACGCGCTCTGATCATTAAGAAAATTAAATGCGCCGTATGTGGAACGATCGATAAATGGACGCGATGCTTCGTAATGCGAAACACGCTCGTGGAGTTATGAGAATTTCAAAAACCGAGATGATGAAGTACGAAAATTTGGTAATGTAGTTCTTGTATTTAAAGAATGTTCGAAACGTAGGAAATTGTCAACGAGTGGAAATTGAGAACTGGATATAAGAGTATGATAATGTATTACGTATTAGGAATATCAACGTCAATGTAGGAATTTGCAATAAAAGTTTGCGAATTTAGTAACAAACTTGACATTCTCAAATGACTTACATAACTCTTAACCTCTTCAAGTGCCGAGTCTCACTCGTGATGGACTTACAGCTCAAATGTGACAAACCCGACGCAATTTTTGAATGCTCTTCAACTTGAAATTTAAATCCAACTATAAGTTGCAATATCAAGGATCCATCTGATAAATAAATGGCACGAGAAAGGGTTAACAATAATCTGTTTGCGATGCAACCCTCTAACCTAACAATATAAAAATACCCTTTAATTCGGAACAAAAAAAGGTGATTAAAGCAGACGCAGTGTATACTTGTGTAGGGCAAATTGATCGACAAAGGAGAGTCCAAACGACAAATCTGATCATTGTAATTAGTTTAGGAACAGCTGATAAAGAGAGGGTCCACTGGTCGAATGAAACATTAACGAGACTGCATCTGGCCAATGTTCCAATCAAGTGTGATTGTTCGAAATTGTGAGTGGCCGAGGGCAGAACACGTTTGGCACATAACGCGGATCGATATACATGTTTCGAGGTCGACCACGGTCAGTGGATAGGAATACCATTGCCGGTATTATTGTGTAGGATGTTGCGGGCCACCCTAGTGTCGCGCGTGTCCCTTCTTCGGCGAGGGTGCGGCTGATGCGGGAGCACGACGGGCACAGATTATCGGTACACACGATGCGGAATTGATCCCTGAGGCATGCCTGTACGTAAAACTTTCCTGGATGAAAATACCTCGGATTGTTTGTCCGTCCGCGTGGGAAAATTTTCGGCTACGCCACGTGAATAAACTGGACATCGTTGCTTGTCATATTTATTAAACGCGCACGTGAAAAAGGGTGATTTAAGTAATCCACCGTTAAAGCTTTCAACAGCTTATGCCTATGTGCTTTACGAGAATCCCCGATGAAAGTCGTTTGCTTATTTTTGTAACTTAACGTCGCTTTTTCACTGGTATTATAGAGCTCCTATTAATCTGTTAATACAACAAGCTGTGTGTTGCATATGGTTTTTGTGATTACAAATTTCTCTTCATTCATTTTTAATAAATTCGCAGTGTAATTTTTGGTAAATTGCATCAATTTTAGTTTATAATGGAAGACATTATTTTGAAAGTAATGGACTCTAAAATAGTGCAGATTAAATCACAAATATTCCGTTATATTTAGAAGCGATGAATAATGAACAAAATCGTGATAACTGATTTTCGGTCGGCAGTGATTGATACCAATTAATTTAACGATAAAACGCTCGATATAATCGATTAGCTGAATAGTGGCTAAATTTCAATCACAATAATTTATTAAATAGATTATTCCGGTTACGTTGAACGTTGAAACATTTGAAGCCAAATACAATATTCCCAAGTTTGGAAATTTTGAAAAATCGACAATTTATGTATATGATAATTAAGGGATTTGAACATAGAATATTTTCGTTGGTTTTTGATGTCGAATATAGAGGATTCCGTATAAGAACGACATACACACGCGAAACGAAAGCGAAGGATCGAAATCCTCGCTTTATTTGCGAGCTCGAAGTTTTGTATTAGCGTACGAGCGGATTTCATACGGGATTTAATCGAAAAAGCCACAACGATCCACGGCTCCGTACTAATTTCGCCGGTCGTCGTATAAAACTAAGCGTAGAGAGTATTTTGTGCTTGGACCGGTGCCAGCGACCAGGTAAATACAACGTTTTATGGAGATAACGTCAGCTTCGCTTCTGAAGAGGTGAATCGTAAATGAAGCCAGTCAGGCATCCTTAATTTGGAATCGACCGACCGACTAGTCGGATTAGCGAGACATATTTATCGACGAACGCTAGTCGTCTGCATCCTCCGTCGAGTAAAATCGCCATATATTCAAACTTTCAGATTTCCAGACTTACACGATTCCAGATTCTCACATTTTAGAATCCTCAAGTTTACAAAGACACCATCGTCAAATTTTCGCTTTTACAATTAAAGTTTACAAATGTAAAAATTTTCAATTTTGTAAATTTCTGAATAAAGTTTTAGCAGACTATCAGACACCCTGCATAAATCAGTCGCAACTCAAGCGATCAAGTCGAAGGGAAATATCGCCAGCGGCAGGCGTGGTTGTGGCCCTTCGAATACGATTTATTCGATTCCGTGTTGCTCGCTACTCCATTACGACGTTGACTAATCAACTTACGTCGATTCCATTTGAGTCGTGGCCAAAAATAAAGGGGAGAAACTAGGCGAGAAATGAGCAAGGGAGAAAAAGGAAGAAGCTTAGCCCGAAGGCGACCAGAATCTTCGATAATGGGAGACAGGTTAACGCAATAATGGGCAGATCAAGTGTTCGTCGAAGTGCTCGCGGGCACTGGTTTGCACTGCGATGGGCTGTTGCAGATTTCATAGAAATTTCAAATCTGTAGATATTTAGAAAATTGGTCACTTGAAAATTTAAAAAGCTGTGTAGAAATATGTATAAATATAGAAGTTTTGTAATTTAGAAATTTAGAACGTGGAAATACATATTTAAAAACTGACACAACTGAAAATTTAGAAACGCTATATTATCAAATATAGAAGTATCAAATTTATTTTGGGAACATTAGAAGTATCCAGGCGTTAAATACACGCAAACTTTTAAATTAAAAATAAAATAGAACATGAGACTTCAGAAATGTGGGAATGCGCTGTGGAGTCCCGAAATTATGTGGTAACCGAAAATTTGAACAATTCCGAATAAAAGTCTCGAATTTCGAACTGTTAAAATTGAGAAATTGTCTGGCTCACTTACACGTGGTTGGCCGTGCTCGCCGTTAATGCAACAAAGTAACGCTTTTCCGCTTTCGCGAAGCTCGTCGAAGCCGCAATATTCGATTCGCCTCCGGCGAACGATATTGCGAAATAAAAAGGGTTAAATTAAAAATTCTCGGTCGAGTGCTCGGTCCTTCGAACGACAGACTCGAGAATATTCTTACGGAATTTGAACGTGAAAGCACGAAGGTAGAAAGAGAGAGAGAGTAGCCTGAGAGCGTTGCATTTTTCTCTGTCGTTCCTCTAGTAACCCGAAGGCTTCGACTTTTATAGCAAGCCGCGTATAAAAGCCGGCTCTTTGTGCCTTCGTAAACCGTCCTTATCGATATTTTTCGATAACAAAAATGGAGGACCAGAAGGAGGGGTTTCTCCTTCGACCTGGTCGTGTCTCGACCTGACTTCAAAAACATTCTCTTTGTATGTTGCAGAACGATACGATGCAAGTGGTTTGGCAATATCACGAGGAGAAACCGGTATCCGCAGCCGGAGTTTTGCCGGATCGTGTGGCCATTCGTGGACCCAAACCACTTTATTTGGTGCAAAGGGACGCGGAACCTAGGCCCAGCTCGCGCAACCAGGAAGCCGAGCCGCCTCTTCAAACGTGGGACATATTTAACGAGCAGGTTGGTACACGATCATATATCGCGGCGCGTCTTCTCCTGGCTCCCAAACGATCGATTACTCTCCGTATTTTATATTTATGCAACGATCGTTCCCGACGCGACACGGCCGATGATGTGCGAAACTCGGCGAAATCGCGTGGGCGGAAAATTATGGTGTAATACGAGCCATTGCGTGGCGGATATTCCATAATATGATTATACAGGCGTGGAAGGAGGATACGGTATCGATGCAACAGCGTCTTACGTGTGCATAATGATAGAGAGGGACAGGCGTAGGTGGTAATAATATAATGTATAGGTTGGTTCACGGGATTTTGGGTGTTAGCTGAATTAACTACGCGGGGAGACCCAACGGATCTGTACAGGTGTGTAAACGTGTTAAGATTAGCTACGGGATTTAGGTATGTTGCAAGTAGCTTCGCATATGACTGCTTACGTTTGCGGTAATTCAAGTTTCATCACGTACCGAAGATCAGTCGATATCTATTATCTATGTATCTCAAGCTTCTCGGTATTTTAGTATTGACAATTCCTTATTAGCTATACTCCGCTATTTTTGATAAATTTCATATACAGGGTGTCATATAATATATGATACGTAACAGGGAAGGAGTGACACAATAGCAACGAGAACATAAAATTTTACAATGACAAAAATAAGATGACAGTAAACAATAACATTTTTCATATGGGACTTTGAGAAACGCTGCAAATTTTAAATAAAAAGAGTTCATTTGACAATTTTCATTCAGCGAAGTATCTGCGAGAGTCAAATTTTATTCCGAAAGTACCCAGTATTCTTAAACGCACATTGAACCTGATACACGACTATAAAAGCGTGAGGAAATTCGTTGAGCGAATTTTTACGCTCATAGTCCCTCTATTTCCCATTCAGTTTATGAGGGAACAATTGGCACGATTTGACGGTGTCGTTCTATTGCTTAATGGTTCGTGGCGAGAGATACGAACAAGTTTGATATTCAATGTGACAGCGAAAGAATAATCTTCGATAACGATGATTAAAGAGTTTTAATTACCTTCGGTTCGTATTAAGCTCGATCTTGGCGAGAGTCGATGTCTTTGAAAGACACGCAAAGCGAAGTTTACTTTTCGCGTTAGTGTGTAAGTCGAAATGAATCGTGGTAATTCCAATTCGTTCGACCGTCTGTGAACACCAATACGAATCCATCGGATGATGCGAACGTATTGGTCGCATTCACCGTAACCGCGATCGACGAAACTTAATTGTAATTGACTGAATCGGTGTTTGAAACTTTTAAAGAGGTTACGACGGAACGAATCGAACATTAATGAAATTATCTCGATGAACATTAGTTAGGTAAACGTAGAAACATGAAGGACGTCTGATCGAATCGATATGCGTTAATCTTTGATGATAGTAAAGCGAATATGAGCTTCGTCATAAATCCCTGAGCTTATTCCATTTGTCGATCACAGTTTTTCACAGGAGTGCGTCGTTCTATTTAAAAACTTAATGCCTCTGTATGATTTAATTCAGTTTATTTTACAGTCTCTTTGATATTAGACTCATTTTTTTTTAATACAATCGTGACGTCAACGGTCACCCAAATATTTCTATCGGTGAGAAAAAATAAATCAAATTCAAATTATTTGGTAAAATGTAAGTTATAAAATTTTTTATGCAAAAAGTATTCGGTCATTTGTACAAAATAATTTCCACTGTAATTGACCTTTGACCTTCAATGACCTTGCATGACCTTAAACCGTAGACATACACATTTTAAAACACTAATATATTATACGTAAAAGAAATCATATTATTGCGTTAAAATAACGAAGTCGATCTTTATACCTCCTCTATGTGACTTAGATAAAAATTGTTGAAATAAAATTATTTATCCCTCGATAACAAACAACGTTTTCCTATTACAAATAACAGTTAAGATACCTATTTGTCTTGTTACAAGTGGCTCGCTATAAAGTACTGTAGTACAACGATAAATCACAACACAAACAGTTTGCAATTGATTTCAATAATTTTGAACAAGTACCCCGGATTGCTAGTTTACGACTTCAAACTAACTTGAATCGATTGCTGCAGACTTCGACGACCGATTCCAACAAACTGTCATGGTCCACCTAGATGTTCAATTTCATTGCATTCGATTTATCACGTTCCCGATCGATGTATATCCTCGGAATTTGCTCGTTGAGAATTGTCAATCTATAACACGCGGAAAGTTCATTTATTTTCGCCTTTAAATTGAACTAAACACGATAAAATTAATCGGGTGAATTTGTACATTCGTATTAAATCAAATATACTCTGTGTATAATATAATCATTTGAAAATCTTTGTCCATAACTCTGCGTTATCACATCAAGTATCTAAACGACGCAAGTTCGTTTACCAATTTGGTGAAATAATGGCTCCAGATAATTATCTAGCGACAAGTTCGAACATTCAGAAAGGGATTGAGTTAATAATTTTCATGCTACCTAGACTCGATCAAACTTCGGAGCAACTTCATGAACATTAAACTTGGTCGAACTTGGCCAAACTTCAACGATCAAGTTAAACAACCAAAACAGAGAAACATTGTTCTCGCCCACAAAAAGGGATAACTCCATTTGACCCCATAACATCCCCAACGTAATCTCAACGCAGGCCACTAATTTTGCCGGCCTCGTTTCTCGCTCGAATTGGCCGTCTGCAATATGTTGGCTCATGGGAAGTTATTACAGTGGTCCGCGACTTTCCATTTACGCGGCAAAAAACGGCTGCATTCAGTTCCCGGTATCTTTTATTCAAAGATGGTAGCGCAACGTTAGCTCGTTCGAGTACGCTGTCGATTCGATCGCGATTCCACACGCACAACGCACGCGATCGTTGCCCGTCGCGAAAGGGCGGGCAGAGTGGGTGGCTCGGTTGCGCGCGAGATGAATGTTCGAACGCGTTTAACGTTCAACTCGGCGCGAGTGGATTTTTATCGGGCGCAAGCCGCACTGCATTGTGCACCGAATTTATGACGGCATAAATCTTAACCGGGTCACATCCGGCAAAAACTATTCGTTCATTAGCGTCGTCGAGTCATAGATTATGGGCGGACGCTATCGCCGGGATCGGACAATGCTAATTCCACGGCCTGTCGGGCTTCTGCTTATAGTTTATATCGGTGCCGGGTTTAGGAGCAGATTTATGCGATTCCTATTCGTATCGAGGAAGAGATCGATCATCGCTAAACAAATGAACGACTACGAAAAACGCTTCAAGTTCCTCCGATCATTTTCCTGGCTTATAATATTCGAAGATTTGAGTGAATGTATCCCAAATTATAATTCGATCACGAATAATTTATCGTACAATCGCAGCAGGTTTGTAATCGAATCGAACACTTTGCATTTCCCGTAATTTGTAACGAGATATATCACTATCATCCTATCCTATTACACGAATAGTGGCAAGTTAGAACGTTATTATTTATGCAAATTCAATAACGTACCAAGTATCCTCTGTAAATCAAAATATTTGCAAATCCAGCTCCGAATCCAGTATACGCTCTGAATAAAACATACTAGCAAGAGCAGTCAATACTTTGAAAATTTCCGCTGTTCAATTCAGTTAGAATCCATTAACTTTTAGCGAGGAACATGTATCAGTCAGACACATAACCCGTCACCCTGACGTCTCACGAAACAGACCAGTAAAAATGGCGCGATTGTTGAGCACGAAACAAGGAACGTTGCACAACGACATACACACAAACATATACAGTGAAAAAGATCGAACTATAAAATAACTCAATAAAGCGGGAGCGAATCATGAATTCGGTATGATGTGACCCATAAAATTTCCATCGTCGAAATCCTCGTCGAACGAATACCTATCAAGTTTTCCCGCTGAATGGCTCTTTCGATATTTTTGTATAATTCAATCAAGCGTGTCAACGAGTTGCGTAATGGAAGCGTGAACGAGCGAAAATAGGGTGACCGGGCGGGGTGATGGGTGGTAGATGGCATTATCAGGAGAACCAGAGGGTGAAATAATAAATTGGAATTACGAAGGAGGCGGAGGGGGATGGCCAGTCGAAATCGAACGACGCTAATTTCATCGGTTCTGTTTACAATTTATATCGAGTGGAATCGCGAGAACCGGCGGATCTGTTTCGGTGCTCATCACGCTGTAACAAATTACCAGCTTCTACCGGCTGCAAAGGAATTTACCCGTTTGCCCGGCAAATAGAACGATTCCATTTCGCTCTTTCGTGCTTTCTCACTTGATATCGTTCCGTTACAAAATTGTTCGCGCGATGTTTCCTACCTTTCAGCGCGAATTTCACGCGAAAACGCTACGCCTGTCTCTCGTCTCGCGATAAAGCGCGAGCTTCTTAATTTCAGCCGTGGCTGATTACTCGCAGCGAGCTTCGTTGAAACTTTTCGTAACACGATCGTGGTTTTAATTGTCCCGGCGAAAGCAACCAACTCCCCACTCTCCGTTCAAGACACCGGGAGGACATTAAAGTTCCGCGTCGCGTCGCTTATCTTCCCTTCTTACTTCTTTCTTATGCGAATGCTACTTGTTCTTCGCTAACTACGTACGCGGAAGTTCCGCGACGGTCGAATAACTTTTGTATCGCGTCGCGATGAATATGAATGTCTGCGGGCACAAAGAAGAGCCCGGCTTGTTAGGACGGGTTTGCATTCATTCGGACCCCCTTTCCCAACCGACAGCGATACTTTTTTCGCGCTCGTTTCTCGCGTCGAATCCAAAGGAAAACTTCGCCGTCGAGGGCCAAAATCGCCCTCGGGCATCGCAGATATTTCGTCGCTGACGAAGGCGCCTCTCGTTGCCACCAGATTTCAGATCCTTTTCTCCCCAAATTGTTAGAGGTTCTCAACTTACTTCTTACTTGTACTCACAAGTTTACGATAATGCAAATTTATATCTGCTTGTCAGACGATAACAATTTAATCAATCAACTACAATGTACGACCCCTTAATTGTGAAAGGTACACTGCCTCTTATGTACTTCACTATTAACTATCTGTATGGTACACCTGTCTAGTTAATCAAAAGCCTGAATATACTCATGTACCAACTAATTTGAAGATTCAGTAAAATGAATGCATATAGAGTAAACCAGAATTTGTAAATCTTGTACAACTCCTAAAGTGCACAGACAAGGTTGAATCTGTACATTTGTAAATTTTCTCAAATCGAAATATTCATCACCGTTGATCGAGCCAGTTCATCAAGTGTTAGTTAAAAATTCATTTTGAACAGTGTTTGAAGATTTACGAGGAAAGTTGCGAACGAGGTTTGATGGAAATAAGGTCGTTTGGGTCAGCTTCATCAGCTACATGCTCATCATCAATCACGGCCTCGGTAAATGTAGTTTATCAAAGTGTGTGTCACTTTCTTCAACCCCCGGAGATGGTAGCCGGTAACATGGTTACCGTAACTTTAACCGAGTTTCTGTTATATTTCGTAACATTCATTAGCGAGCCGTACGATATTTTCTCCTCCCCGATATTTTTCTTGCCAATCATGTTTCGTTATTTTTGTTCGCGACAGAAAAAGGTCCTCTCCGAATACTCGTAATTTGTTGGTTCGAGTTCATAGCGTATGAATTCATTAAGCAACTAACATTCCTCGTTTATTTTCGGACTTGACGGAATAAAAACACTTTAGTGTATCTTTCAACGGGCTTCTTTCACATAGTTCGAGGCTAATTTTTCTTTCAGTCGGTTCCAACGATCAGATCCGATTACGAAAAGGGATCACGGCGGGTTATTAGTTATTTATAGGAGCAACAGCTCGAGCAAAAAGTCGGCGCCGGGTTGAGAGACAGGAAAGGGTAAAATACGAAGTGAACCAGTCGAGTAACATAAAACGCGTTTTTACTTAGTCAACTCGTCGAAAGAAGCCTCCCGTTTGAACGAGTAGCACGGGAAACGCGGGATAATTATCCCCCTTTCTTTCCGAGAAAAGACATATCGAGAGAAAAAGCATGCAACTTTATGAATAGCGCTATGATGTTTGATCGTGTCGAATAAATAAGATAAATGTAGCAAGATGGTGGAAAATGAGAGAAAATGAACGGGGATGTATTAAAGGAAAGCTTTTAACTTGTTGACTACTATGGAGATCCTCCGCGTTGGACGCCATCAATTAGACACAATGAAGTACTCAGACGGTTATATTAAAGCACAATTTTAATAGCACTGCTATTGTGACTGCAACGATAGAGAATTGTACGAAGTAGTTTACTGAATGAAACTATTGTCATCTATATAAGTGACGATACAATTTCCTAATTTGAAAATTTGATGATTTGAAGATTTAAAGGTTTCTGTACTTCTAAATCCGAACCGTGGTGTGTTTTCAAAAAATATTGCTGTTACTCGTGACTCCATACGGACTAAAAACACAGAATGTATAATGGATTGATCTTGCTATGTTTTCTTTCTCCGTTGACACCAAGACTTCTTACACAGCCTCGAGCTTTTCTTGAACGCAGCATCTTGTACCATCTATCTTTGCTTGACGCATCTTTCACGAAGACACGTATCCATATTTAGCCGACATGGTAATTGACGTATCTATGGACAAACCTTCAACTTAACAATCGTTTCTCTACATTCCATCATACATAATTCATTTTACATACAGCATGTTTCATATATGAATTACAGCATATGTGAATTCAGCATATAGGAATTCTACGTATAGGAATTCCGCATATAGTTCCGTATTCGGAGTAAGTTTCGCGTAGTGATCGCGTGAAGGAAGTTGCACGAAAACAGCGGCAGAAGTAGAAATCGTAAACACAGCTCATCCAAAATCTCCGTAGAGCCCGGGGCGTTTCAGCACATTGGACCGCAAAACAATAAACGCAGTCGTTCTTCTTCGGTAATCTTGACATCGATAATTTCGCAGAAGCGCGTGGGAGAATCCGGCGGCGGCGTTGCACGAGCTTAGGGCGCTGTCGAGGAATACGAGACCGCGAAAAAAGAATTGCAATTTTCTCGGGATCATCGCGGCCGCACACACCCCGCGGCTGTAACGCGAACCGACAACATTTTTCTCTCTTTTACTCCACTCTCCTCGATTTCTCACCCCCGTTTTCTCCTTTTTTTATATATTCCGACAAGATCTTTTTCAGCGTCGTAAACATAACTCGATCGATGCTCGATTTTTATTCGATCGTTAAAATGCTCGTGATTGTGCCGGGAAAAGAGATATTTTAAATCGACGCTCCCGATGAAATATCGAAAGCGTAGATTAAATTGCTTCCCCTGTATACTTTTGTGAAACGTGTTCAAACTGAAAGCGTGCGGTTTGGCAGGAAACTGATCGTTAGGAAATTCAATTTATGAGATTGATTTACATTATTTGTTCAGATACTGAGCAGTTCGATTCGCGGGAAGATTGTTGCGCGTGGAGACATATATTTCGATATTCTTATATCTTTAGAGTTTTGATTCTTGTATCTCTGTATGTACTCATATCTTCACATCCTTGGAATAATATCTCTATATCCCTAATTCCATGTATCAGATCTCAATATCTCTAAATCCACAAATATCTCGAGATCCTCATATTCCTAGATCCACAAATATCAACACATCTTTAAATTCCTACGTCCGCAGACATCTATATTCCAAGATTCAAAATGAGTCGGTATTTGAACAGATAATATAAACCAATGTACAAACGTATTTCCAGCGATTTGTTAGCTAACGATGAAAGAGCATAATCGATAAGCTTGAAACGCGACAGGTAAATACAGCTACACAAGTTGTGTATCCGTACGATTCAGGTAGGTAATATTACCTGGATGGTTGGTCGAGTCGCATCTCTGAGCGCGATATTAAATTCAATTTGTTTGCGTTCATTTCGTTCTCCAGTTGGCCGATATTAATCATCCCTTTACGAAGAATTTATATCAGTCGTTTCCATAGATAGATTGAAATTAATAACGTATTCGTTGATAGTCCCTTTGATCGCGGTGCGGATATTTCGAAAATCTTTTCGTTGAAAAACGCCGATGAAAAAAACGAGTGTGTATAAAGAGGAAATAAAATGGCGGAGTGAGTAGTTTGAAACTATCGTTCGTTGAATTAACTCTGTCGTGCGAATTGTCCCGGAAAGTGAGTAAGAAGACAGGTGAAATTAGAAAAACAGTTTTGCAGGGCAACAACGACGGGCGTGTATCCCGCTAAATACCACGTTACTCCATTAACGGGTATAGACGGATTTCAGCCACTTTCGTGCAGCGTCGGATGAGTTTCCAGTCGCGTTGTACGCCGGGTCTGCACATAACAAGCGTTAACATTCGGGAAGTTTTGAGAAAGCATTTACTCGCGCGTGTACGACCAACGGCGTCCATTTACCCTCGTCCAATTTCGTCTCTCCCCTTTGTTTCGCTGTTCGAGTGACTGGTTTCGACTTTTCCTTTTTTCAGTTTTAATTTAAACGATATACCGATACAAATAAAATTATGCGAGTAAATTTACTTTAGTCGCTGTCGATTACCGAGTTCGATAATTCTTTCGTATAACAAGGGTTGTAGTAAATTAACGAAATGTACAAAATTGTAAATAACCACTGGATAATTAGAAATAAATAGGCAGTAAATAAATGTGAAAGCACTTGTATATGTAGTTTAATTATGATTTTCGAATTACTGTTTAGGTGACCTTACCACGAGACGGGAAGACGTTGCTTTGGTGCCGCGTTATCAAGATGCCAGACATTAAACGGAAGTATCACGTTGTGAAGGTGAGTTCCCATAGCCATAACCTACTTACTCTCCGTGTCTTATACGCATTCAGCCAAAGTAAACTTGATTAAACCGGGAGCGTAGGTGTAGATTCTCGTAGACGTGGGAGCAGCACGGGTGCCAGTTTTCCGAGTGAAAATACTCGCGGGATTTTCTGGTCCATTCACAGCAATCGTTTCTTTACGTTTATGTCTAATTATATTATCTTAATCGTTTAACAAAGCTGTTAGTTTCTTAACTCTCTAATCGCTATATTTATTTTCTGAATTTCTAAAGTAAATTTTGTGTGACTTTGAACGTTCTGTGACTATCTCATGGAGATTATTTCTATTTTAATATATAGTATTGTCATTTTTTCTAATCGATTAGTTCATAAGAATGCTGTATTGATGTTTCAGTGCAATTTTGTTAAATTACAGAACAAGTTTATTAAATCTTATAAATTTAATATATCTAAACTGTCAACTTAACCCAAGCTCATATATAATTCATCCTACGTCACTCTATCATTTATCGAGTTCTGTAATCCTTCCTGTCAGGATAGATTCAGAGTTCAAATATGTATAAATAAATATTAATAGTGTAATTGCATTAAGTTGGAGTTGAACAGAAATAGATTTCAGCGACAAAATTTACATTGAGATTACATTCCATTACCCTGATTCTACCTGAATTAAATAATAAGATCGATAGTTCATCGGCTATCAATCTTTAATCGAGTTTAAAATTCCTTCCCTTCTCATGGTGCACCGAACTATCGACTCGTTAAAACATCTATGATTTATCAAAGTCGTGCACAGAAACGTCGATACAGAATTGTTACAAGTATAATGAACACATCTTCAATAAGTGATAACACGATATTTTTTCAACTCTTTTTCAGTACGAACCAGTGATACAACCAGGAAGTCAAGAGTATCTTCATCACATGACATTGTACGAGTGTCGCGGGAATCAGGAGCAATTGGAAGCCGCTTCGGAATCGTCCGGTGTCGTTTGCTATCAACCTAATCAACCGTCCCTTCCATGCACTACAATCGCTGCTATCTGGAGTGTGGGTTCAGAGGTACGTCACGTGATGTGTTTGAACGTAAAATGAAGAATTAAGTAAGCCTGACCACACTGCGGATCGAATAAATTTTGGCCTAAGCAGAGCGGAAAATTAAATTCGTTCTCGGTTCGTGCGGTAAATAGCCAGCCGGATTAATTAAAATTTATCTGATCGATTCGATACATCGCGTATACAATCCTCGTACCAAATAAACACTTAATCATCTATTTATTTATTTATTATCGCGTATATTATTGGTTTCGCGAGTTTTAGCATTTAGGGAGCTGGGGAGATGGAAATTTAGGAATTTGGATATTTGGGCATTGGAAAATTTCAGAATTTAGGAAATTTTGGGATTTGGGGACTTGGGGATTTGGGGATTTT
Organism: Megachile rotundata; assembly: GCF_050947335.1. Lineage (NCBI taxonomy): Eukaryota > Metazoa > Arthropoda > Insecta > Hymenoptera > Megachilidae > Megachile > Megachile rotundata. The sequence goes on from NC_134983.1 coordinate 10,214,631, forward strand.
GGGATTTTGGGATTTGGGGATTTGGGGATTTTGGGATTTTGGAACTTTGGGATTTGGGGATTTGGGGATTTGGGGATTTGGGGATTTAGGGATTTGGAGATTTTGGGATTTGGGGATTTTGGAATTTTGGGATTTTGGGATTTTGGGATTTGGGGATTTGGGGATTTGGGGATTTGGGGATTTGGGGATTTGGAGATTTTGGGATTTGGAGATTTGGAGATTTGGAGATTTGGAGATTTGGGGGTTTGGAAACTTAGAAATTAGGGAATTTCAGAATTTAGGAACTTAGAAAATTTGGGGATTTGGGGACTTGGAGATTTGGGGATTTGGAAATATGAGGATTCAAGTATTCGGGGATGTGAAAATTTGTAAATTTTGACATTTTGAAGTTTGAGTACACAAAAATTGAAAAATCTAAAAATACGAAAAATGTTCGTCCTTATAAAGAAGCCTACACTCGAGTCTACAAGGGCTTACTCCTGTACATTTACAGCTTACCGTACATCCACATATTTATTATCTAGTTTTATGACAGATAATTAATATCTAGTGCAGTAAATGTAAAGATGCATATTTGTTGCGATATTTTTTCGCATGATTTTAATAAGCCGCATGGTGGGAACGTTTGTGGAACGAGCAATTAAATCGCGTCGGGATGTCGCGTGTATAATTACCGGTTGGCCGACGATCCTCACCGGTTACTCGCGTTTCGAGCGACCACGAAGAAAACGAGTTTACTTGCTTCCCATCGGTATGCATTACACAAAACCCAGAATTACTGACTCGCGTTCCCTGGCGTGTCTCTTACGCTCGTCTTGCGACGACGTCCGATTAACATTCGTGGACAGTGATTTATCCCAGTGTAATTATCCCCTGTAACTGATTAAAATCATGATTATATCGCCAGCGTGATTTATGCATGCAATTACCATCGGATCGTTTTGTGAACGGAGCTTTTAGATGATGCCAGGAAATATAGATCACGGTAACGACAGGATATTGAAGAAACCTGTTATTCGCACCGTTGGTTAATTAAGGAACGATTCCGATTATCGATTTATAAATTCATTATTCAGAATCGTTCTTTCATTTGTTATACAATGTTAGAAGGAACAAATCGTTTATTATTGCTGGCTGGAATCGTCGAAGAGCTATAATTAATATTATATTGGCATCTAAATGCTTCTCGATTCTTTGCTTTGTAAATTAGAAAATTTAAAAGAAATTAATATGCATGTAATAATATGTGCACAACATGATCTCAAGATAAATCTATACACATATATCTGTCACTCCGATGTGTTTAATATTGCACATTTGAGTTTGAAAGCATTACAAAAATTATTTATACATGTAAAAAATTATGTTAACACCGTCCCCACCTCAAGTTACCAAGCATACGAGTTACAGATGCGTAATATTACGGGAGGTTTGGTGGTTTTGAAAAATGACTTATAATTCGATATTTCAGTAGAAACATATTACCGCTAAATAACATTAAAAAAGTAAAAAGTCGGGACTCGTTCCGGTATGTTTCCAAGGACCGGTCTATTTAGAAGGTTCGTTGTCGATTTGCTTGCAGGGCTTCAATTATCCACCAGAGGCGGGTTACCCACTCGACCCACACTCGGGGCCGCGATTCTACATGTTGGAAACGTTATACACGAATCCACAGATGGACGCGTTCATCAGCGACAGCTCCGGGTTGCGTCTGCATTATACGGATCGGTTGCGTACCCACAACGCAGGTATCCTCAGCGTCGGCATTGACCCGAACTGGAGGCACATCATACCACCCGGCCAACGCGAAGTGGTCTCCGAAGGTCATTGCATCTCTGACTGTACCAAACTGACCATCCCCGACAGCGGCATCAACATATTCGCCGTCGTCATGCATACTCATCAACTCGGGAGGAAGGTCCGACTGCGTCAGATAAGGTTTAGCGAGGAACTGCCACCCATTGCATCTGACACCAATTACGATCCTAGTTATCAGGAGTATCGGAAACTGCAGAAGCCCGTCAGGGTCCATCCGGTGAGTGTTGCTCGTGATTTCAACGTCACGTCCTGTCTTCTGCATTGTTCAACGGCCATTTAGCCCTTATACAGTCACTAATCTTCTACCTTGCAAGGTCTTTCGTTTACCTTCGACTAATTGATATTGATGTAGTTTTCGAACACTTACTGCATATTATTTCTTTATTACGCGATACCACAATTATAGACTCAACAATTTACAACAAAGCTAGTTTAAACGAAGTTATGGACTGAAGCCGAATATTCTACATTCGTCAAAATGAATAATATAGTAACACTCATAAGTTATAAATTTGGTATTATGTTACAGGGCGATCATTTGATAGCCGAATGCACGTACTCCTCCGAGTCCAAGGATAGAATCACGCTCGGTGGTCTAATGACAGGAGAGGAGACCTGTTTGGTGTCAACTCTTTATTATCCACGTATCGAGTTGTCCGTCTGTTACTCTCTACCCTCGTTACCAACGGTTCTGCGAAGTCTGGGAATCCAAGAGTTGGTGCAGTGAGTATTCGACACGTTTTTGTGCATGCTTTCGCTAACGATTTTTCGGTGTATTCTCCGTCGTTAGCGAAACGAGATTGTGGACACACGGCCGATTGAAATATTGCGAAATAATCATGGTGGTCGGCCGTGTTTTACTTTTGGTCCGGGTTCAAAGACCGTTTGATATTAATTTACACTGCGGAGTTGATGCCGGGCTAATGACGAACGCGTCTCTATACACAAAGCGTTGACCAGACGTTTGCTCCTTTTACTCTGATTACTTTAAATTGGCAATTAGGGACGGCGATGGCCCGTGCGTCACGACCGCACGACCTGTCGTTAGTTCAACGAGCACCGGTTATATTGCATCAGACAGACGCATCGCGTCGCATCGTTCGTTGCATTACGTAATGTTACGTTACGTGTGTCACGAAGACGCTTCCTGCAACGTGTCACGAACTTTAATGTAACGAGCGTCCTGTTTCGCTAAACACACTCCGGCCACATTGAATACCGTGGCTAAATTACTGTTATTACCGCTACTAATATCGGCAGGTCGTTGGTTAGTTGGGTCGTTAACTCGGTCGGAGATCATTGTCATCTTTGCGTGACATCGGTACAAACGACCATGTTTGTCAACGGTATGGTCATACACGATCGATTCGTTTTGCATTTTTTATTAACCTTTTCAAACTCGATGATTTTCGCAATTAAAAATACACATCACGTTACGCGTATGACAAGCCGATTAATAACAGTGGCGATCAGTTTTGAAATTTAAACAGGTTATTGTGGAACGTATCACTTCTTCATTCATAAAATACACTGTTGCAAAAATAAATTGTACTACGCATTTTTCATTTTCATTTTCATTTGAGTTCATTCCCGTTCCTCTATTTTCTTTAATTTAACAAAACTTGAACATTCGAAAATGATTAAATATGCAGATGTACAAGTTGTGTCCCTGCTCAAAGGCTGCCCTCGAGTGTACGGATCTTGACGTATCCCGTTTCTCGTTGCAGGGATTCCAGTCCGGTTCTCATTCTAAAACCAGCGGAGTTGACCGGCATGACGTTAGAGGACCGTCTGGTGAGCTACAACTGGAAGAGCGATTTCCAGAGATTCCTGGATGCCACTCGAGGAGGTACCTTCAAAGCGCTCTGCTGGACCAGCAAGGGAGTACTGCCGGGCACTGAAAAGATGGAGGTCAATTATCCCAGGATCTTATCGCCGTACGAAGAGACCACCGTACCATGTTTGAAGAAACCGTCGAGGAACAAGTTGTCGATGTTGCTGAGCGAGGACGAGAACATAGGTGCACCGGCCGATCCTGACAGTGACGAGACGAACGCGGTGGAACGCGGACAATTGGTGCGCAGCAAAGTGTCCCGAAGCAGTGACGGACCAACCGGCGGAAGTACCCCGACCAGATCGCCGATCGTGGTTCTAATCCTTGGGATATTGGTGGCGATCGTCGGCGGCGCGTTCAGGTGAACACTGGCCGGTCGTCGCGAGGCCGATCGACCGACAGATCGATCGATTCCGTTTATCTAGGACGGCCGATTTATCCTGTTGTTGGTCGCGCTGAATCGGGGAGCAGACGCATGTAAGTACATACGTGACCCGTGTGTACCCTCTTGACGCGTCACTTAGGTTAAAATAACAATCGTCGTATTTTGATTGGTCGTTGAGTGAGGACACGACGTAGATGCCGGGGTTCCTTTCCGATCCGATACGCGGTTTTGTCCCAGTTACCGAGCGAATCGTTGTGCAATTTTTAACCGACGCGTTCCCGCGAACAAAATTATCCACGGAACCGCCGAACGTCCTGGGAGAGAGACATATTTTTGATGGCTTGCGTAGAACGAATGAAACCCTCGGGCGACGATGAGTCGCGAAGAGTACTGCCAAATATATTTTCCCGATAACGAGCGTCCATTCGAGGGAATTCGGATCTAAGCTGTCCTCATTCAAGGATCGACCTCCCTTCTTCGCGATCTCTGCTCGTGTATTATTGTTAACGGTTAGGAATGCGCGGGTATCGCATCTCGGGACTGGGTTCGATCACATTCAATAAATCGAAGTTAGGGTAATCGAGTAATTCACGGATATTCTGAAGTTACCCGATTGTTTCCGATCCAGTCCGACATGTTTCGTTACCGGCACATCTCTAACCCATCGTGTGTTCGTACAGGACCGCTGTTGGATATCTTTCGATTCAGAGTGCGTAGAATTTTCGAAGAACAGAGGATTTGAAAAAATTGTAACATCATGTGCTAACGAGAAGAATATAATTCGTATTGTTTCGTGGATAGAAAGAGCAAACTTTTCCGCAAATATTCGATTCACGTTTCAATTTTCTTAGTGCATGTGACGCAACATCTGGGATCTTTCGATTGTACGGGGCACACGTTGCTGTTTCTTTTATCGCGTTGTCGCGTCGATGCGATCAAAGAAAATCACTCGAAATTCTGTTCAAAGAATTGCATTTCCGGTGTAATGTTAGCACGTTGTGCGCCTGCCCTGACCGTCAAAGCGGACGTTCTGGCTTTCGATTCCGTCAAACGAAAGGTCGACACGAGTAGTGAATCATAATCACTTCGAATCCTTCTCGTTACTTTTCTCCGCGCATATCGAGAACATGATATCGTTCTAAATGTTCAGTGACGAAAGTACGAACTCTTACGTACATCGTTGACCCCGGTTGAGCTTTGTTGAACTTACGTTCTTCGAGTTAATTAGAATACCGTAACCTTCTAGTCTTATTTCGAAATCACTTGACATTTTCACATGAAAAGAGCTCTTCGGTTAACGAATCTCGAACGAAAGATATTCGCGGAAAACGAAACCAGGTCCTGGCGACATAATTTTCAAGCTTCTGGACTCGAAAGAATTTATATTGTTGGCTGTTTATTTACCAGGCGAACCGAGCGAGCCGAACGCGTTCGATTTACTCTTTTCCGAAAGTAAACGTCACGAAATATTCAGTTCCTCCGATTCTGTAAGTGCAATTCAGGCATGGGCACGAAAACGTTCACTCGAGTTCATGTATTTGGAAGGCAGAATCTACATATTCTACTAACAGCTCTGTGCAAATGGTGAGAAGGCATTGTCTCGTAGTACAGTGCAAATGAGATCGTGGATGATTGCTGTGCACAGCTCGAAAGAAGTCTCCCGAAATTGTCGCAGCTTTGATTATATACCTTCACTTTGTTTAACATAGTAGTTACGGCATGTCATGTGTGTTTTAGTCATTCGTACAGCTGTGCTAATTAAATTGCAACGTAATTTAATTACGCTGTACTTGCAGTACATAGTAATTTCATTGTATTGTGTTTCAATTTCATGTTGATTTAATTAAATTGTGTTTTAATTACATATTAGTTTAATTATATTATATTTTCATTACAGAGTAATTTAATTATATTGGGTATCAATGACGCAGTAATTTAATTACTTTGTAATTGAAATATAATTCGATTACACTCGTAATTTACATGATTTCTTTTGACCTTTTATCTCTCGTTACCTCTTCGTGTTCCGATTTAATTTCGTTATACTTTATAATCGTATTTCAATTGCAGTTACAAATCACCGTATAATTCAGTGAAACGCACGATACATTATGAATTAAAATCTAATTGAATTAATTTATAACGAAAATTCGCGGAGTAATAACTGTATTACCTTATAACTCTCATTCGTCGAGACAGTTACATATAATAATAAAGTTCTATTCAGAAAGTTCGGGCAATACGAACAAATTACTTGTCCTTTTACAATTTCGCGAGACTCCTTGCTAACTCTACACAATATGTACTTACTATGTGGAGCTCAGGAGTTTGTCCTTGAAAGGAATGCAGGTCTAATTGGCTGAAATGGCCAGCCGCTGTCTCATTCTTGTTTAACGTGACTTTACGACGCACGTATTTTCCCTGTTGGCAGAAAGGATCACATTTACTAATCAAGTAACGAGAAGAGAGAACTAAACACGTGGATACTGACAATGAGCACGATAGAGTTATAATGAACAGGGAATTTCAAAGCATTGGCATGCACCGGCCATAATCAAGTATAATATATGTGCATAAGCTTAGGTGTAGACTTGCGTCGTATTAGTCTGTTATATCGCTGTTTAATCTCATTTGGAAAAGTGATTTGGGAATTTCAGGAGTTGGAAATTTAGGATTTGGGGATTTTAGGATTTGGGTATTTGAGGAATTGGAAACTTGGGAATCTGGGGATTTGGAAATTAAGAAATCTGAGATTTTCATGGTTTGAGGAGTTGGAAATTTAGGGATATGGGGTTCTGGGGATTTGGAAATTTAGGGATTTGGGTATTTGAGGAATTGGAAAGTTGGGAACCTGGAGATTTCGAAATTGAGAAATCTGAGAATTTCATAATTTGAGAGTTTAGGGATTTGAGGAATTGGAAATTTAGGGATTTGGGAATTTGAGGAATTGGATACTTGAGGACTTGGACATTTAAGAATCTAAGAATTTAGAAATTAGGAAATCCAAGAATTTGGCAATTTGAGGATTTGGGAATTTGAGGAGTAGGAAATCTAAAAATTTGGGAATTTGAGAAATTGAAAATTTGAAGATTAGAACATTTGAGAATTTGGAAATATAAAAATTCAGAAATGTGAATTTGAGAATTCAAAAATCTAAAAATCTAGAACGTAAGAATGAGATTTCGGAAATGAAAAAAATGTGAAAATTCGAAGATTTGCGTCATAAAATTTTGAGCCGTCTGCCCATGCCTGCCATAATCCCACAGTAATCCCGATCGAGCTGCTAGAACGCGTCTCGCTCAGTTTCCGCCAGACTTTGTATATTCTGTTACGATTAGAGCTGCGAATAGATGCGTTTTTTAACGAACAGACCATATAAACATTGGTTGATTCGCACACGAGGCAATGTTCCACATCGGCTTCGTCGTGTCACTCGACCAACGTTTGTATGCGAACCAGAACGGTCCTTTGTAATATTCTGTACAGTTTGTTAAGTATAACGCGTTGTTCGTGTGGCTATGCCGCGTTGGGCATAGTCAACGTTTATTTATTTTTTATTTAATTGTATAGAGAACGAATTTACTTGCCACCTCGACAACTGTACTCCTCGCCGGAGCGAGCGAGATGGCGCTTTACGTTTCGCGCGAGTCACGTTCGGTTTCTTGATGCATGCTTCACCGCTTATTACGGGGGACACTTGTCGTTGCGACGCTCGTTCAAACATGCGCGTTTCTATCGATTTATACGTGATCGATTCTACCAGCGAATGATACACGTGCTTCCGTTTCTTCGTGTACCGATTTATGGAGGTGCTTCTTAGGTCTGCTGACGGTAATCGTTAACCAATCGTTGACCAATCGTTGTCTATACATTTTACAGCTTGATAATGTAACGTAGACGCGTATCGATGTGATTTGGAGAATGATCAAATTGTATTATTGGATTCTTGTTAGTGAAGGAATTGTTCGAGTCTGTTTTTCCGAGAGCAATCGAACACGCGTGAAGACATTGAGTGATGGGCAACCGTATGGGAGTGTAAATGTTGTGTACATTGTTGATTTAAGATCTTGAAAATTGAATACTTTTAAAATGTCCAGATTATTACTAAATTTATGAACATTTGAAATCTCCATGAATCTCCCACAGTTACTGCGTGATGTCCGCAAGGCCATTTTTGCCCAGCACCGCTCTAAACCCCGTCCTCTTGTCTCGAATCGAAAACCGATCATAGCTCGTCGATTGTTTCGCGTTAGATCGTCGGGACTTTTTAGAGCCATTTCCCTGGACGCACTGTTTCCCTCTGCTGGTAGCTCGGGGGAATAAGAGCGATCCGCGAGTAATTTATTCGACGTTCTTTCTTCTCTCGTGCTTTTAATTAAACCGAATTCGATAATTGAAACTCGCGATGCCCGGTTTAATTTGATCCCATTCTTGACTCGCGTTAATTTATCCGCGCTCGACACTCGTGCATTCGGTTAAGTCTTTCGGAGCACCACTTTAATTATTGTAAAAAGAGAATTACGTGAAGGGAGACAGAGAAGGGTTGAACGATTGGAGGGTTAGAGAATAATAAAAAAAAAAAGAAAAGAAGGAAAGGGAGAGGAAAGAGAAAAATTATATGCATGATGGCGTGCAACGATGAGGACTTACGCCGGAGCACCGCGATCGATAGAGGCACGTTGTAGTCAAGAGTCCCCTAACGCGCACACTTTTCCTGAATTCCATTAGCATCGAGGAAAATGCAGCTTTCGTGGACAAAGAGACGAGAATCGAAGAGCCTTGCAAACGAGCGTCTTATCGAAATTTCACGGGAGAGGGGGAACCAGGAGTTTTCACGTTTCGATTTGCATGCACGTTTTTACTTTCTCCCTTCCTCGGTCGTCAATTAAAATCCAGCCATTCCGTTCGATCGCGCTCTCCTTGTTCGATGTTTAGAAACCGAATGAAAAAAACAAAAAAAAAATATATGAAACGAAAACACCGTTGCTCGACTCACGACTGTCGATGATCGAAAGCTCTCTCTCCCTAGCGTAGGAAATAACTCTCACTAAAAGGTAGTCGACTAAATCGGTTAACGATAAACGCGTAGCCACGTTTTACAATTTAATACTACGGTAAATTCGTAAATGTCTCTCATAGGAGATTTGTGTGTGTGTGTGTGTAGAGATCGTAGGGCAGTCGAGCGATACTCTGTTACCTCGAGGAGAAGAAAAAAATGCTATATTTTAGACGCTGCGAGGCCCGTTCCCTTCTTCGACCGTTATTCGTACTTGCCGAATCGATACTGCCGCGATTACTGCCAATCGTCGCTTCGCTGATAACCGATCGTCTCGATTCGCGATCACCCCTTTTTTCGTTTTTCGATTTTTCGTTCTCGTTGCGTGCATAGAGGTACATAGAACCATCGAGCCAACGCAAAGATTCACGCATACGCGAAATAAACAACAGATACACACAGAAACGAGAAACAAAGAAACTTTTGTACGAGAGTCGCCGTAAACTGGGAGAACATTGACAGGTTTTTGTAACATTTTGTTATATCAGGTACATTGTTTCATTTTTATCTCGTCAAATGTTAACATATTCCATAGTTAAAAATAATAAGAAATTCTTTATACAAATATGGAATAATAAGTGCTTTACTACGAAATTGTAAAATGAATGATTTTCTATATTTGTTATTTGATATTGCATAAAACGAATCAAGATAAGATTCAAACGACAGTAGATTGAATGCATCAATTTTTATCGACAAGTGCTGATATTTATTTGAAGAATAAATAATTTTTATATTTTTGTCATAATATTACAATTTTATATTTATACAACACTTTCTCTCAATCATGAAATATGCTAACATTTCCCGAAATAAAAATGAAACACCCTGTACAAATACAAATTTTATATCTGTTTCAATCGTGTTATTGTAAGATTACAATTTACGAATATGAGAATGCAAATTTTTATTCTATTTATGTTTTAATATGTTAATTAACTGCCAATGTTACCCCACAACCGGAATAATTTGTTTATGTTTATTATTTCACTTTTTATTTTGTTTATTTGTGCGCACAGTATTTTGCAGACATTATTGTTTATTACATGAAAATTGTTATTTTTAATGATTCATCGTATCAGTCTTGCGTATTGCTCATATAGCGTACTTGACAAATTATTATTTGAGTAATATATTACCTTATTTGGCTAGACGTTATTCGAAATAATTATGCATTATTTTATTTGAGCATGACATTACCTGCAGATCATTTCATTATTTGACTATGAAATAATTTGTTACTTTGTATTTGAATAAATTCTTTGAAACAAATATCAATTAAATTAGAAATACAGATTTCTTAAAATTCGAAAAAGTGAAAATTTCTCGCTTTATACAAATTTTCAATACGAGCGAATTCCACATAAAAGCCAGTTAGATCAAAAATCAAAGAAAGTAGACTAAATTCCTAGAGCTCTTGCAGCAGGAGTATATTAGGAGCTGATTAAATATTAGGGTAAAAAATCATCTTTGTCAAAGGAGTAAATTTCAGTATCGTTTATTACTTCATTCATAACCACACGACTAAAAACTGCGAAGTTGTTCTAACGACCTGTAAGATGATCGAGCGATTCCACGACCTAATTTAGTATAGCATGCTAAAATCTACAAATTTCTAAACTTCAAAAAAGCTTCGTTAAAAATTAGCAACTATCCGAAATCCTAAAAACTAGAAAATCTGAACTTCAGCTTGCAAATTTGAAGTTTAATCCACGTAATCTCTGTTGTCAATAATCCCTCAGTTTACGGTTATATCATCGACGATGATCGTCGATGTACACCGATGAGCGATGAAGCATCCGAGCGACGGTTTCCGAAGCTCGGAAAACCCGAAAGTATAAGGAGGAACGATTCGAGAACCGCTGCTTTCTTTCCCTCGAATTTCTTCGCCGCGTGTTGTACGTAACCTACGATCCGTCACGGGATAAGCGATGATTTATCATCGGCGAAGGAACTCGTTAGAATCGGCCGTGCAAGAGAGGCGAAACAGGAAGTCGTGTACCGTAACTTCTTCCGCGGTGCGATGTCGACGCTGATTTCAGTTACGACGCGCTCGTTCGTTGACGCCGTTGTCACGTCATCGTCGTCGCAACCCATCCAGGTTCGACCCAGTATGGGCTGCGAGAGGGAGGGTGTTCAAGGGGTGGATTGGAACTGCCGGTGATATGACCAGAACAATCAAGCAAAGTGTCACAAGTAAATGTCATTTATGCTGGAATAATTATGTTAGGTACATAGGGAACGATATTACGCATTTATACTCCAATGATCTTGCATCGTGTGTACGTTAGCTGGTTCGTTGTCTCGCCGGAAACTCCTGGCACCCATCGAGCTTTCGATAACGAGGGACGATTACGGATCGGTCGAACAACTTTGCTTACGTTTCGGTGCTTCGCCAGCTATTATTTCGATACAGCGTCAGAATTACGCACGAGCAAACGAACGAAACGACCAGTGTCTGAGAAGAGAATCGACGAAACGTTCATCGATTTCTCGATCGAATCAAAGGGTAGTCGCATCTGTGAACGTTCGAGAAGATACGAAATCGATGTACGATAGATATTCGATGCGAGCGTGACTGAAGGGTTATACATTGGCGTAACTAGATACGAACTTGGCCACCCATTCAGTGTAGAGATTTACAGCGTGCAGTTACTAACTTATGGCGATATTAACGCGTCGAGACAACAACGGGTGACGCATCGTGGTCTAAAGCTATACTAATGCGTAGTGACCGCAGGGCGATAAACGTGCGTGACGATACGGCGCGTGACAATACTAACGCGTGACGTTATGGCGGTACTAACGCGTGGCGATACTAACGCGTAGCGATATCAACACTGACCTAACATGTAACGATAACAATGCGTGGTAATCTAACGCGCTGCGATAATAACTCATACCGATACTAGTGAGTGACCTGACGCATAGCGGTACTAGTGCGTGGTGATCTAACGCATAGCGACACTAACATATGGTAATGTAACGCGTAGCGATACTAACGTGTGGTAACCTAATGCGTAGCGATACTACTTCATCGTGATGTAACGCGTAGCGATACAAAAGCGTGGTAATGTAACGCGTAGCGATACAAATGTGACAACGCGAAACGATATAATCGACAGCGATGTGAGCTCTCCAGACAGAAGTCCTAGTTACGCCAATGGATGCAAATCGGCGAAAACACGACGGTGCCAGGAGATCGGGAATGTATGTACTGTATGTAGAAAAAAGATTAGTGAGTGTCGGGAGCGAATTCCGTGATCTACCGCTGTGGTAGAACCACGAACGTATTGTAAAACGCAAGCGAGTGAATAAAAAGGAATCGAGCGACTAGCGTGTGCGTGTACATAGTTAACCCTGTATATAGTTTCTAGATTTAAAGTTACGTCCCGGATTCTTCATAGGCACCTAATCACTCGAATTCAGGTAGCTAGCTAAATAGTATCTTGTATCTTTATAATTTACATGTAACACAACGTTGAATCTGTACCCCGCGTTTGTAGGCGCGCGTCAGCCCTAAGCCGAGGACTCGCGTGCCTACACGGATCGTACGCGTTACCGGGCGCCCCTGTCCTTCCATACTGCTCTTAGATTTATACCTAATTTACACTGGATATTAACGTCTAAACGCTACACTATCATCTACACTGTAACAAATTGTATTATATTTTATATATATAAATATGTAAGTGTTTTTCTAAAAGGTCTACATTTATTCCCGTCTTTCCTTGCTGCGCTACTTTTTTGTTATATCAGAAATTTTCTTATACTTGCATATTCGACTTTACTCACACAGTATTCGAAGGTAAGTGCAATTTTGAGTCATGACACTTTACCTTCTGAAAAATTATCTATATACATATCTTCACTGAAGTAAAGGTACATAAGTGATTTTCCTACTCAAAACGAGGGTTGAACGTGACACTAAAAAATACTTTGCCTTATGTTCTCCGTTTAAACATAAAACTCATACCTGATACTAAATGATTATTTCAATGTTATCAAAAGTTGACAATAGTGAAAACTTCGAAAGTAGCCGATACCTTGGATATGTATTCTCGAAAGGCAGTACAGGCGTTAATCGATGGAAAGTTCACGTTTCAAGTCGCTAATTTCCGCGCTGCAAAGTTTCTGCTCCTCTATCATCGTGAATTTCCAACGGGGACCGGAAATGCAATGGCGTAGCTCGCAGGGACGTAGTCATAGAAACGGGTTCACGATACACAGAGAGTATCCGGGATGGCCAATAAAATTAGCATGACCGGAACGAAATCAGCCACAAGGCACAGCGTACTATCGAACGCGACACAACTAATTACAAATGGTTGTATTAGTTGCATCGGGGTCCCTTCTAAAACCGCGACGGTAGCTTGGAACTGTTCGGCTGTTGCTGGCAGTTCCAATTGCCGGCCCGATCTAACCGTCAGATTACAACGTGGATTTACCAAGGCGTCCAACTTTCTCCTTCGATCCATTAATGAACAAGTTTCACGCTAAGTTTGCTAATATTCTGCTCCCGTCGACTACCGACTAATCAAACTTCCTGCTGGCCGTGTTACCTTAACGAGACACGCGGTTTTCTTCTTTTATTAAACGGTCAGATGTATTCGACCCGGTGAATTTACTAATTGCGAAGGTCCTCAGGGCGTTCCTGTTCCAGGAAGTTTCAGAACCGCGGGAACGGATGTTGCGAGAATAAGCGTGACCGAGGGAAGCTGCTAGGCGAACGGGAATATACCGTGAAATTATGTTTCACGCGTGATCGCAGGAAATTTGACGCAGCGTTGTGGTTTGCTTTTTGATAAATTAACGTGGTGTTTGTGATGCTGTGATATATGGACATTTAATTTGTTCCCCCTTACGTGTTTTTTTAACACCTCGAGAAAGTAATTACGTAACTGACATCAGTTATGATATATGAGATTACTAGGTACGTGAACAGTATAAGTAATTTTGTCGTGCTAATTTAGTAAGATGATTTAGTAATTATACTTACATGAATTCAAATTTCTATGATGAAAATATATTGAGCAAAAATTGTCTGCATGGAACACAAACTTGTGACAAGAGGTGCTATGAATAAAAACTTATTTAAATTTGAAATTTGCAACTTAAAAATTTACGTGCTTGTTTTAAAATTGCAAACAAACGAACCTATGACAACAACGAACCCGAGTGTGTCATACTTTCGCTGTCTCAAGATTAAACCTTTTAACCATTATTCACAGCGATCAATTTCCATAAATATCCACTTGAACACTTCGTTCGAGTTATCGCAAAACTTGCAAATGACCCGAAGTGGTCCATTACACTCGGCTGCACTCGAAGATACAATAACGAGCACACTACATGTATACAATATTCCTGGCGTCAATATAATTTCGAGCAGCCTATTTTCAACTGGATTTATCAGTTATCGACTCCCGTGTAAAGTGCTACTTTTCCGAGTACGATATTAATTATCAGGTGCCAATAAACGAGAAGATTTCAGCGCGACAACTTCGTTTCCCGAGAATAAACAGCCTCTCGAGATTCGAATGTTGAGGGACGTCTGTCTCCAGCAACGTTTGTTCCGGTATCGAGCGGTGTTCTCGATCGGCAAACAAAATGTCTCGAGAACGATCCGTAACGCGAACTTAATGAAGCAATTTTTGTTCGACGAGGGTACGACGTCGTCGTTCTTGCTCGCGTTGGTCAGATCTCGTGTATCCGGAAAAACGCCTTCGAGAAACAACCTGACGCGCTGACGTCGAACAAATTGGATTTACGTTCGATGCAACGGAAATCGCTTCTTGGATTTTGTTAAGTGTCCGGAGAAGGACGGAGACGAGGGATACCGATAACAATTAACTTTTTGTTTAACAAGATTGATAGAGTAATTTTTGCCGCTGGGAAAAATCGGATCCAAAACGTGGCGCGTGACGGTGGCCTTTCGTGATGGAATCATCGGAGATCGATTAAAAATATAGAAACAGGAAATTGATTTAGACGACAGCGAAAGATTCGAAGTAGGTCGAATAATCTCGTCGAAACTGTGTAATATCATAGTACTTCGATATCGAATGTGTATAGGTTAAAAGTATGTCTCGATCGGCAATGCAAAAGACAAATATAGACGAAGTAGAAACGGAGCGAAGATACAATATTGGAAAAATATTTCTATCTTGACACAAATATCGATGTTGTTGTGTCACTCAAAGAGCTTAGTTTAGAACTTTACTGCGTACTCGAAATGCTTTCACGATGCAGCTTTTGCTGTCACAATACTGATCTTTCTCTTCTAGCATATTGTCCTTTGTGACCCACTTTAAAATTATTCATGACCGCCGCTCAATTTAACCATTAGCAATCCCAGAAATTCGGTTGAAATTATTAACATGTTCAATATTTAGAATAAATATTCCGATGCATATTTTAACATATATGACGTCAAGTCATATAAATCAGTTTCCCTTGTAATAAGCATTCTAGTTCGTTTATAAACGAATACATAATTATATACTCTTTCACACATCAGAAAATATTCAAACCATAGAATATGGAACTATCACTTTAATCCTTGAATTGAGGATAAAATTTTCCAAAAAAATATATATTCATCGCTCCAAATCTGCAGAACTGATCGCATAATCAAAAAGAAAAATTAGTTTTTATAAAAATGAAAACAACCAATGTTCGCGTGTTTATTCGTTATGAAACTAAAAACTCTTCCGCGACGGTTGTTCTCGTCAAAATTGGTATAAACTTTAAATTCCTGTGTTGTTTTAAACAATTTTTGAAACCGGAAAGGTAAACTGCCCGTATTTTCGCATGGACTACAATTACTTGAATTTGAACAAAATCCCAGCCACGTCGATTCGATGTCGAATCGACAGTAGAGATTTCATCGTGTACAGTGCGTGACACTGCTTACAAATTTCACGGAGATCGAAGTAATTTGATTTCGTGATATTAATGTCACGACACGAAATCCAATATCGCGGTGTTGCAGCTTCTGGTTTTCATCACGACGAAAGTCATGAGATTTAATGCCGTGACATTAAATGTCGCTACGTGATGTCGCTTTTGAATCGTATTCGGTTTTATCGGCGTCACGGCTGCACCATTTTTTTCAGCACTTTGCGAATTTTATGGGAAATCGAAATTCAATCTTTTCATTTTTGGGTGTTGAGATCGTTGAGATTTTGGAATTCTGGAAACCTTGGAATTTTAGTTGGTTGAGATTTTTGAATCTTGAGAACTTTGAAAATTTATTTTTGAATCATTAAATTTTGATCCTCAAAAATTTCCAAACCTTAATATTATCAAACTTCACAGCTTTCAGAATTTTCGAATGTTGAGTTTCCAAGAAATAACGCATCGAAACCAGCGGCAACAATTTCCATTTTAAAAGATGGCATCCTTATCCGTAAAAGTCCCGGATTGTGGTAGATATGATAATCAACGATCAGGTATAAATCAGATGGATCGATGGTATCGATCAGCCATAACATCGAACGACGTTTCGTTTAATGCAAATTTGGGTGGCTTCGAAACCAATCAGCGGGTCTAGCACCGATGCAAAATTTACGTTTCCGTGTGGCGTGTAACGCACGGAGACGAGCAAGCGACGAGAACCAATCAGTGTACCTTCGATCAGGTAGCAATAAATATCTATCGGGGGCAAAGTATGCGAGTGCGACGCCTTCGACGAGAACGGGATTGTATTTCGGACTCCCTTCGAACTGCCGTCGACGTTAGCTAGCGTCGTCGATGCCGTTGATTGAAATTTATGTCCGGTGGGAGTACGGCAATTCCAGCGGTTCGCATGGCGATACCGCCATTGCCCGCCGGCAGATTTCGGCGTTCTATCGATACAACCAGGAAATCCGGTCCACTAAACTTCCTGTTTCGAACCGATCTCCTAGCAGCTTCTCGTTTACCCAAGTGTGTTTCGAGATTGAATTCGATTTTCCTTTGTGTCGATTAACCATTTGTTTTTATTTTTCTATGCATTTATAACGCTTTATTTTGCGTGCGACAAATAGAGGAGAAAACGGGTTTACTGATCACATATCGAATTATTACCTTGAACTAGTTTACGAATAATTGCTGTTGAGTCACGCACAAAGAAAATGTTACATGTAATAAAATTGTAGCTCGAACAAAAAGTTGCACTTTTCTTTTCTCCATTATTTTTCATATGGTTATTTTTATTCATTTTCATATCATACTTAGGTAGTAATAACTTCTTTTCTATTCACTTTTAGATGCATCAAGTAATCACTTTTATTGGTATTCACTTTTATATGATTTAAAAAATAATTTTCTTTTCTAGTCATTTTTATATGATTCTTGGAGTAAAAATGATGACCTTTTTACTAGCAGAAGCTGGGTACTAAAAAAAGGGCTGTAATCATATTTCAGTTCGTAATGTGATAAAATATAATGTTTCAGATGGTATAAAAATCACGTGATATAGATAGAACATTAGTACTTTATGCGAAGAAACCTTAAAGATTGAAAAAGAACCGGTTCAGTAGTGGTAAGTCGGTTACCTTCGGGTGCATTCGGTTCGTGTCGGTTCATATCGTGTGGTCAGCCTCAGAACCGTCAGCACAGCACAGGCGTCCTATTTTGTATAAACTGTGTTGAAGTCGAGTTACATAGTACCTATACTATTTAAATACACTTTATGCATATAATTAAATAATACATAAAATTTTTGAGGATATATTATATAAAGAAGTTTCATAATTCATACGAAATTACCGATCAACTACACTGTGCGCACTGTATCCTTGTAATTAGGTGAACATGATCAAACCGTATTACGATGATGTAGAAGTATGAAGTTACTATTAATTGATGAACCATTAACTGACCGATAAATGATTGAAACTAGTGACGAGTATCGATAATAGGCGAAGCTACCACAAAATCATGGGAAACTGAAAGTCAAGCACACCAGTTCCATATAAATCTATCCTCCCCTTTGCTGTAACGAAATCCAACTCCACGCCGTCGTGATATCGTACTTGTTACTATCCTCTGCCATTCTGTCTCTCCCTTTACCCTTCGTTTCCTCTTTTTGCCCGTTTCTCTTGTCCCGTTCGCTGACCCACTTTCATTCTCTGCCACGGAACTTCGATCGTTTGTGTTGGAAGTTCGATCGTTTAATTAGTCCATAAATTAACATTGAATTACCGAGCACGCTCGATCGTATCTCTCTTCGAGTATATATTTCTTTTGTATCACGAATTTTCCGCCATTCTGGCCCGGTGATTTGCACCGCTGTCAGTTGTTTTCGATTTACGAAGATTCTCAGGAAATTAATACCCATACCGTTCATAACAAAGCTTCCCTGTAATAATAAATTGAATAAATTATATTTTCATTATGATGATAATGGAACTGGCAGTGTCTGATTATTCGGAAAACAAGAAGTGCTTTAAAGTGTAGAGTCGGAAACTTTCGAACTCGGATTCGGAGATTTGGAAAGTTTCGAGCTTATGAACTTAGAAATTTAGACATTTCGATGCTTTGTTGTTCCAGACACAGAAAAGACACCTCTGAATTTGCAACTTTTAAAAAAATTAGAAATTCAAACTAAGAGATTTCAATGTTAGAAGATTAGTGATTTGGGAATTCAATAATTTAGAACATCAGGAGTGTAGATATATTGAAAAGAAATTAAACATGTAGAGATGTAGAAATTTATATAAAAGTTTGCACAACAGCGAATATCATTTTAATGATCTTTTCTTAATATCTTTTCACATATATATTTCCATTATAATTAATAATAAATTAAGTTTAAGAATTACAGTATTATATCTATAAATTGAGTCTCATTAATTTAATGAGCCTTAACTATAAACGTCTATCTTCCATAGCAGCTAAAGTGTTAAACTCGATCTCTCTCCAACAATTTTGTTCGCTGGAACTTCACAATTGATGGCACTAATTCTTTCCAGTTAAAGTTCCTTCGCTACCCGCGCGCAGTAGTATTGGTCCGTGTATGATCCGCCCCAGCGTCGTATCGATCAAATAGCACGGTCTTTTGTATCGATTTAATATTTCCTAAGGCGAATTTCCGTCGAATGTGTAAACAGTAGCCGAGAAAAACTATGAAATTCCACTGTCGGTTTACCGCGACAGCTTTCCGGATAAACGAATTACGTTAACGAAATTAAAAACAATGGCAACACCAGAAAGTCCCTGTTTTTCGCGATACACGGTAAACTAATTTATAAACGGGAACATCGTTCACGGTGAATTGAATGCGACGTTTTGCGGCCTAAAAACGCGGCCAACTTCCTGGTGCATTTCTTTATTTCACGTACGAAGCGGGATCTTCCGAAAAGTTCGCAAACTACCGGTGGAACGAAACTTATAACTGCCAACGACAGACAGTTGGGAATTAATGAGGCATTCGAAAATTCAGGTTCCACGTGAAATCGTTCATCTTGTAAGCTAATACGCCGTTCTTGAGGCATTCCTCCCGGTTGAATGTCGAGAATTGGCTCGAGAACTTTCAGAATTCACATGGTTAGTTTAACTCGTGAAGCTTAACGCTTCATCTATTGCAACACAGAAAGATTTAGTGTCTCATGATACAAATGAGACATCTTTTCATTTAACAATAGTAAACAGTCAATTTTATTTACTGAAAACATCCTTTGTTCTTCAAAGGTGACACACTCGACATTAAGTTTAATACAATTTCAATCAAGTATTTTTTAATTAAATTTAATATTATGTGATCCATAAAGTTAGTGCAGAAGGCAAGGGTGGCAATAAATAATAGGAACGAATTCATCAAACAAAGAAATTCGTTTCAACTAGAAAATTTCAGTGTCCTGCTAACAGCAAAATAAAATTCCACTGCAGAGAATTAATACAATAAAGTCGAATGATGAGTTTTATTTAAAAATGTCCCTTACAAGTACACAAATAATAAAAAGAAAAGAATAGAAATAAAAAGCAGATGAACAATATATCTGACCTAACGAATATTGGGAACATTACAATTACGTGTATGAAGAGTTATATTATTATATTCAATGTATTACAGAACGTATAACATTGCAATAGAGAAGCAAGAATTTGTGAAATGTATCGATTGCTCGTTTCCGATAAATCAATGCCAGCAGGAAGTGCCTTTCGCTTGAATAATTTGCTCGGTGCACCATTTTTCACGGAGGTTTGCGAATGTGAATTTACAGTCAACCATGATCCACTTCATCCCTTTCTTTTTTCTTTTCTTCTCTTGCGCTGGTTCGTTCGGAGGTTGATCTAGTTGGACCGAAACCAGAGGTTATTAAGCAAAAATATGCGGTTCGTCGAAAGTGAAGTTCACATTTGTCTCCTGTGGAACGAGCAGAAATTGCATTAAATTCAGCCCGCCGAGTATTCGAGGGGTGGAAAAACAGTGGAGGAAGAATGGGACACGAGTTAAATCGTGGTGAAAAGAAAATCCCCAAGAAAGATAAGTCGAACGATGTGATTTAAAAAACCTTCTTTTAACGGTGAATACACGGGGTAACAAAAGAACTGTTCGGGACGAGTATCGTACATTTGAAATTGAATTTAAAGTAGCTTTTCTTTGCATTTTAATATAGCATGAGAGAATAATGCATCGCCCATTTCATAATCGCAGGTTTGGAAATTTTAATATCTGCGAATTAAGGAATTTGAGAATTTCAGAATTTGGAAACTCAACAACTCAGCAATACATGTTTTCCTCCATATATTCTCACGTTCAGCAGTCAATGTCCTATTGGCATCAGATGTTACCCATTTCAAAAGGAAGTTCCAAACTTTCTACCAAGAAAGCGTAGAATTCGAAGAGTTTTTGAAGTTAAATATTATTTTATACTTTCAGCTAAAGTACTTGCTTCCAAGTTCATAATTTTCTTAAACTTGCCTCGTTTCCTTTATCTCTTCTCCGGGGTGTTCTGTTAACAAAGAAATTTGAATACTCCCGCGTACCTTAAGCACTTATACACATTCGAAAATATCTTAATATCATTATTTTGATTTGTATTTATTATATTTTTATTGTTACCAGTGCTATAATATTGATGAAGATAACTGACGATCACGCAGGTTGACAGATTTGAGGTTATATATCCGTCATCTTTGTAAAATCGACATTTCTATGTTTCTTCTGAAGCAACGTTCATGGAAACGTTCAATGATTCTTGCGTTTTAGCCAGGAGCTATTCAGAGTCCATACGAAGACCCTCTTGTCGAAACAGGGGAAAGAAAACACGCTGTTATAAAATGTAGTCACGGAAGGGATCAAGTGGGGAAATAAAATCATGGGAATTGTAGAGTGGCACGTTGATGGAATTCTTAGTAAACGCATTTTGGAGAGTGTTTGCCGAAAAATAGCGTAGCTCGTTATTTTCTGATAGCAGAATAACGTAATACCACGCGATATCCGACGGATGAATTTTCATCGGATTTCCTGTATTTTATGGCGTACAAGTTTACTTATGAATCATTCAGAAGTAGACATGAAAGAAAGAGAATGTCAATGTAATAAGCGTTGTCAGATTATTTTGAAAAATGCGGCATATGTAAAATATTAAGAAGAGAAACGAATTCAATCCTGAGTTTTGCGAGTGAATATTATTCGAAAAAAATATTTGAAAACGTAAAACAGATTAAATATTGTAAAGGTTAGATTACAATAATGAATTTCATGGCATAAGGTACTTCTTACAGTTCTCAAACTTTTAAATCCTTAATTTAATAAGCTTTTAAAACTTTTAGTCAAACTTCTTTCAAATTTTCTAGTTTCCAAATCTCTTTCACCTCGAACTTCACAGTTTAACTTCTCAAAATTCTTAATTTTTAAATTTTCCAAATTCTGAAAATCTAAACTAAAATTCTGTCATCGTTAAATCTACATATATCTCCAAATACTTAAGTAGAAATATACTAATACTTTTTTCAGTTCTCAGATCTTTCGGAATAGATCCTATAAATTAGATTTCTTTAATGTAGAAATCGCAAGGTTCCAAATAGATTCAAAAATTTTACATTTTCGAAATGTGATTTTCTGAAACAGATTAAAATAACGTATCGCTAAATTCGGCGAGGCGAAGAAGGTAACGCGTGCACGCGTTCATAACCTCAAAGCGAGTTCCCTGACGCTCGGCGTCGTCAACGAAGACGATGATATCCGTTTAATCGATTCGTGGTTGCTCGTAATCGTTTATTCACCGATACTGCTGCCTTCTCTTCCCCTGCATCTCTCGCTCTTTCCCTTTGTCTGCGTGCACAGCGTTTCTCGTGCAATCGACTGGTCGCTTTACGAACGACACACAACGACGTCGTCGTTCGAGCCACCATAAATGTCTTCGGTTGGTTGATTGAAATTTATGTTTTAATTCATCGTCGAATAGGCGGCAACGGCGAAACACGACGCGCCAAATGACCGCTATAGAAGAGAACGGTGCGACGAACGATAGACGGGAAAAAAACAAAGGGTTGGAGAAAACGTGGTCACTTCGTTTCTGTGTTTGCTGTTAATTTACAGTGACGCGTCGCAGCTGAATACGTCCTACGCTAATAAATTTCTAGAACAGTCGCACCACTTCCCGCTATACGACCAAGCGGCCCTCTGTTTTTTCCCTGATCCCCTTCATTCTCTCTTTTTCACCCTCCATTCAAACCTTCCACGCCTTTATTCTCTTTCAAGTATCTTCTTTACTTCGCCTGCTACAATTCCACGATTCTGCTGGTAATTGATAGTTTCCGACCGTTTTTCGACGTACATACTTTCTGCACTGTGCAGTTGCTTCGAATATTCGCTTGGAAAAATGCGCAGGATTAACTCTTTCCGTTTCATGCTTTTAGATGCGCTGGAATTACATATCTTTTGTTTGTGCATTAAGGATTCCATCTTTACTTTATTTTTAAGTTTGCTAATTTTAGGGTATAAGAATCCTAAAGTCACAAAATTTGAAGTCTAAGGTTTAAATTTTGAAGGTTCCAAAATTTTGTCCCAAAATGTCGAGGTTACAAAATCTCAGTTTCTGTTACATCGCAAAATTCCAAAGATCCTAAATTGAAGAATTCTAAATTCCCAAAAATCAAATACCCCAAAAGCTCAAAGTCGCAATATTAATTTTCGCGCAGCGCAACCAACTCGCACAAATTAACCAAAAATGTGTTATTAAGCTCCGAGAGAATTTTTCGATTTTCAGATCGTGTTTCGCGTAACGATGCGTTGTAAGGCGTACGACGCGGGTGGTGTAAATTTATTCAGCGACCGCGATAGTATCGATTCGTCGTCCACAAACTTTCGCGGTGTGTTGTCGAGTCGATATTACTTTTAATTACAGGTAGGACGCGGCTTGTTTTTCGCAACGAGCCGGCTGGTTCGTTAATTATTTCGCATGTGCGCGTTGACCCCGTCAGTTGTTGGCAACTTTAAACAACGGCCAGACGGCAACAGGTAGCTCGCGATCACTTGTAATAAGCTAATTATTCTGGCGCGTGTAATAGAAAACCATTAGCAAGTAGCGCGTCACGCCATTATTAACCGCGTACCTCCGTCAAAGCAGACTCCATCGCCGCCATCGCGTCAGCGTTAATTGATGCACACGTCGCGAATACTGATCGACGAATCGTGGGGTTTGTACAAATCGTCGCATCCTGCCAAACATCGTATTTCGTTAATGAAAGTTCGAAGCCTTCATTTTGTTTTCTCTACTTTATGGCTTAATAGTTTAACCAATTCCGAAGTTTACTACGAGCGTGTCTTCTATGAAAGAAATAAATGTCTTTCCGTGAAAAAGTACGAAAACCTAGTCTCGTAAAAGAGTATAAATTAAAAGAGAAAAATAATTACAAGGTAATTTACTCAAGCGTAAAACGATAAAAATTCTATTCACAGCACCGCTGGTGTTTTACCGCTTTCCAGTAAAAGTTTTCATTAAGCTCTGTTTTTTTTACAAGTTTACTTTCATATAACATTTATTGCAGGTTCAGTTTTATAACATTTGTTGCAAGTTCATTATTTTGACAGATTTATTGCTTTAACGTTTTGATGAAGGCGCGTTTTTGCGCGTAAAATGTAAACCTTTATTCGAATATTTTTATATGTAATTGTAGTTTATGATTCAATATAGTTGGAACTCCTTCGAAATGTATTTACTAAGCTGTATTTAGAATTAAATAATTTACATAAATTTGACTAATGAATACAGTGCTCTCTACCTAAATACATACTCCATAAATCCTCACTGTATGAATACTCGTTCGACAAATCTCCGTGCAGCAAATTTTATTGATATTTGATATGAACTCTACAGTGTGCTGTTTTGCATATTTAACAAAAATAATGCAAAACGACATACGCAAGATTGACAGCACATTTTTGTAATCTTTTACTGACAATAAATGTCTCACTTCTCTGTCAATAGGATGAAGGTATACATTTAAATAAACCTCTCCAGTAAATTACTATCGATTATGAAACACTCTAATTTGAATCATTCCGCGAAACGCAACATTTATAATTCACCTACCAGGAAACGGTATCATTTAAAATGCATCATTCTATCATTATATTAAGGAGGGTTTTCAATTATTTATTCTAGGAAGTGAAATATTCAAAATTGCACGTTTCGTTGAATCTCGAGGGAAAAGTATTTGCAAGACATATAATAAATTGATGACGCAACGTAGCACGGCTTATTACACTGCTAACGCTTTATATACGTTCCTCTTTTTAACAACCTGGGAAAAAAATATTCACCGTGTCTAGAGAATGAGGCACTAGGGGACGAAAGTTCGAGTAAATATTTTCCGTGTTATTATTTTTTTAACAGAAATTTCTCTTTAACAGAAATTCCGCTAACAACAACAAAATGAAGTTGGTGTTCATAGAAAAATGTGTCGGTAAGAAAAGTTTCGTTAAAATCTGTTGGAAACTTGCTTCATGAAAGCAATTTCTTTCATTATTCGACCTAAATTAACCGACAGACTGTACACGTTTGTGGATGTTCCTGCTTGTACCTATGTATTATAATTTATAAGTTATACCCGCGCAATTAAATAATGAAACTCGAGGTCGTCGCGTATTTAGTTTCAGCAGCACTCAGCGAGGCCACCGTTAATGCTTTCGTCGGGACTTCAAAGCGTTTTGGAAGAAACATACAGTGGGTCATCGAGGGATCTAGCTAAGCACCGTGAGGGTAGTTTTAAAAGAGGGCTTTTAAGAGCCACAGTTTGTACCTGTTCCACTTGCAGCCGTGTCTATTTTACTCTGTTCAAGCCTTCGGATTCAATTAACACTTAATGGAACGGTGCATCAGAGTGCTCGCGAACAAAACGAAATCATACGATGTACGATATCTTCATAGTCGCTGAACAATTGAAACGTTTCGTTTTATGCGTTCGACATTAATCTAACTTTATACCACGGATTTAACGATGCATGATATCTGAACTTTGTGTCTGTACAATTTTCATTCTTGAGATTGTTCAAACATCTTATCATGAACTTCATGTCTATACAATTTTTATTCTTGAGGTTGCTCAAACATTTTATTGTAAACTTCATGTATGTACAATTTTCATTCTTGCGGTTGTTCAGACATTTTATTATAAACTTCATGTATTTACAATTTTCATTCTTGCGGTTGTTCAGACATTTTATTATAAACTTCATGTCTGTACAATTTTCATTCTTGAGGTTGTTCAAACATGTTATCATAAACTTCATGTCTGTACAATTTTCATTCTTGAGATTGTTCAAACATGTTATCATAAACTTCATGTCTGTACAATTTTCGTTCTTGAGATTGTTCAAACATTTTATCATAAACTTCATGTCTGTACAATTTTCATTCTTGATGCTGTTCAAACATTTTATCATAAACTTCATGTCTGTACAATTTTCATTCCTGAGGTTGTTCAAACATTTTATCATAAACTTCATGTCTGTACAATTTTCATTCTTGATGCTGTTCAAACAATTTATCATAAACTTCATGTCTGTACAAATTTTAATCTTCAGGTCGTTCAAACATTTTACTATAAACTTGATATAAGTAC
Organism: Megachile rotundata; assembly: GCF_050947335.1. Classification (NCBI taxonomy): domain Eukaryota; kingdom Metazoa; phylum Arthropoda; class Insecta; order Hymenoptera; family Megachilidae; genus Megachile; species Megachile rotundata. The sequence continues at coordinate 10,240,785 of NC_134983.1, forward strand.
AATTTTCCTTATTGAATTTTGTGGAACATCTTATCCTGAACAATATATAATTTTATATCTCCTGAGAAAGTTGCAAATTTTGGCAAACGAAATTATATAACAAATGTATGTGAGTAATTTGATAATAAATTACAATGACTCACCTTCGTAACCGCGTGGAGGCGGAAAGCAATCTTTCCGCGAGCACAAAGAGAAGCCATTATCACCGATTTCCGTGAGCTACTTACAGCGGCGCAATAATTTCCCTGCTTATCTTGGCGTCCCCGTAAATTCTGGAAAGCCGGCGAATTATGTCATCGCCGTTTCTCACGTAATGCACCATTGTCATGGTAGCAGGGTGGTCAATAAACGACTGGAAATCATCCATCGATAATTGACCGGCCGATAGTAATAAAAATAATTGCAGCGAAGAAAAGAAGAGAAGATAAAAGGAAGGAGAGAATGAGGTGTCGTGACATCGGAAAAGTGGTCGCTGTATGTCGCCCTAACCGCACCATACGTGTTCGAGCGTCCCATTCCCGTTCGACAGGGAGAACCGCTATTGGAACGTGCACGATGGTTTCCAGCAGGAAGAAGAAAACGCTCTACAACTCTGGCCAAGATTCGCCTCGATGAAAGAGCAAGGTCCAACTTATTGGACGGAGTTCGATTCAATCAGCTTTCATTGTTTAAAAGTGCTGCCCGTGATACTATAACGTTGTCACGTGGGATGCTCTTTTGTACGGCTGATGTGGACCACCAATGTTGTTATAGCTTGTTACGAACGCAGATCTTTTCATGACGAGAATATTTATGAATTCTGAATTGATTCTTGAATTCTGTTATTTGCAAACTTATTGAAGTATTAAATTCTCGAATTTGTTTTGCATCTCCAAATGTATAAACTGTTAAATTGTATTTTGTATCCTCTATCGCAACATCTTCTATCTCAACATCCTCTATTTCAATATTCTATACCTCAACGTCCACTTTGTACTTCTAAACATCCAAATTTTTAAGTCACTAGAGTTTCCAACTATCAGACATTTAATTTTGTAAATTTCCATGTTCCCAAATCTCCAAATCTCCACATTGCTAAATCGCTAAATCGCTATCTCAAAAATCCTCAAATCCCCAAATACTTAAATTCTCTAATTTATAAATCTCTAAATTCCTAAATGGCCAAATCCCTAAATCCTCAAATCTCCAAATTTCCAAATTCCTACAACCTCGAATCAGCAAATTTCCTAATCCTCAAAGTCCCAAATACCTTAATTCTCCAATTTCCAAACTAGCAGTATTCCAAATCCCTAAATCCCCAAATATTCTGAAAGTTCCTCCAAATTATCAATTGCTCGCACACTATAATTAAACGTACACAAAAAGGTGAGAAAAAGTAGAATCCTTCGATTTAACTCGATCGTGCGCACTTCTTTCGACATGAATTACATCGACTACGCCGCACATTAATTACCATTAGAGAGGACTGCTCTAATTCCACTTCACTCGTCCCGTTCTCTCGGTCCTGGCCTTGTTCCACCTCTTCCTGCAACCAGCACAGAGAAACGGGGTTGAAAGGGGAGGGAACTTGTTCCTACTTCTCTTCCTGTTCTCCCATTCAGCTGGCGGAGAAGCGTTCCGCAGAAAATTGCGCTGGCAGAGTTCGAGGTTGACCCGGAGGAAATTTATTACGGTCACCTTCGGACGCTGACTTCAGCATTTTTTCCTACTGTCACCGCGATCGAGCGTTTTCATACGGATGTCCTTGCGATTTCAATGTTTTCCATCCGTTTAGCGACCCGTTTACACGCGATCGACGCAAATGACGGCCATCTCGAACAATGGAAAAAGGGGTACCACTCGGTGGAGATAAAGGGAAAAGTGTTCTGTGGTGAAATACCGAGTCAAATATAAAAACTCGTACTCAAGTTTGATCACACTTTTTTGAGCTGTATGAGATTCCAATTTACACCTGTTTACATTCTTAATACTAAAATTACCAAAACGGTCAAATGACCGTTCCACAAGTTCCTTATTATAAGGCACACATTTTGTTAAAGTACATTCCTTAAAATCAGCATTAATTTTCATCAAGATAAAGAATAGATGTGTGTACTAATTTATGTTTCGTCGTTTGCTTATTTATTTTTCAACTTCATTTTTAATTTTAAATTAAGGACACATCATATGTCGGTAGGTTTAGTGTTAATACTTCGTAAACGTACATAGAGAGGTATAACTTAAAACCTAAGGTGTATCTAATATTTTACTGAAGACCATTTTGGTTTCATATTTAAATCGTATAAAAATCAGTTGAATGTTAAAGACATGCTCTCCTTTTTAACAGTGCAATCGATTATTATTAATGTGAAGCTTATTTTGCAATTATTATGATCTTAATAGGACCATAATTATGGTCCTGCAATGGTAGGGAACAATTTTGTTATACTTTTTCATCAGGCGATCTAAAACAATAAAAATGATTTAAAGTGATCTTCGGTTGAAGATTTTTAGATGGTATTTTAAAATGGGGGAAATATAATTGCAGGCCACTGCAATCTCAAAATCTGATTACCCCGAAAATGAAGCAGTACGAAGAGATTTTCTTCGATATTTTGAAGTTACTTTTAGTTCAGTATCTATAGTCGTTCTCGAAAGTGTTCGTGCACCCCATAATATGGCTATTTTTCTTCGAAATTGACTTCGAAGATAAGAAGACTCTGCCATAGCTTCGGTTGCACGCGTTTTATAACGCGATGCATTCGCGTATAATTCTTAGTCGTACATCAAAACGTTTTATAGCGTGCGAACGTTATGAACTCGGGTTTAGGTGGGGGAGGAAAAATGATCCTTTTAGATACTGTGAAACGACTGATTTACAATCGCGCATAAGTCTTTCTGGTGCAATTTAGAAACCGTTTAAATAATCCGTTAACAGAGCCGCCTCGTTGAAATTTACTCGGTCCCGTTGATCTAGATCAGATCAGAATCGCCCTTAATTACCGTCAATTATGCATAATTAAAAAGCTCGTGCCGCGTGCGCCTCCGAGTTAACCTACGCTGTAATAAGTTGCAGTCTCTCACGAAAGTGTTTCGCGGTGTAATACGAGAATGGGAAAACTTAAAATTTCCTCCGTGGAAATGAATTACTTTCCGGTTTAATGCGATGTTAAATGCTATACTAGAGTAGTTTTATAGATGAGATTTTCGACGATATTATTTGAATTAAATTGTTGATAATAATACGGGTTGCGATTCATGTGTAATAAAGTTGCAAATCTGTTTTTGTATAACTCAAATTTTAGAAGCCACAAATTTCTCGATTTTTAAATTCACAAACACATTTTCACATTTTCTAATTTCCAGTGTCTCAAATTTTCAAATTTCCAAATTTTCATCTCCCATCTTCATATTTCACAATTACCAAATTTCCAAATTTTGCAATTTGTGTTAAGAATAAATACGAACAGTTTCGATTGTAATTTCGTCACGTACAGCGGCCATGCATACAGTTTTTTTTACCGCTCTCGAATTTGTTGCACGTGAGTTTTCGAGTAGTCGTTTGTGCATGACAAGTTAAACATCGTCGAATCATTAACGCGTAAATAATAGACGGAATAATCGATAATACCTGAATGGGAGGCAAAATTATATACGAGTGTCCTCGAGCCACAAGCGTTACAACATTTTCGAAATTCAATTAATCATGAATTTTCTGCCTCTGTTTCTCTCTCCCTTGTGAAACCGATTGAAAAGATTGGCGGTTAGCATGATATAATTAATAAATTATTCGGATTACTGTGCAGATCTTGCGTTGCTTTCACGAATGTAATTTACTCTCGGAGGTGCTTGAGGACCTATAATGAATATGTTTGCATCTCTGTTGTTTCATTCTTCGCATTGCAATTTATAACGAAACTGTTATACATCTCTATAATGGGTAATGTTTCATACAATCCGATTGCGAAATTGAAAATTAATGAAGATAAACGTCAGTTGGCCAGAACCACATGTGCATGGAACATGTAACTAATATATAATGAAATGAATTTTTATGAAAATATCCACTTTTGTATGATATAAACATGTATTCAATGAATTCAGAATAGAAATTAAGTCTTAAAGTAGCTCTTCACTTTTAGGGAACGTAACCTTACAGTTTAAGGTTAAAATAGTTCAATTTTAAATAAGGTTTAAAATATTTAACAGAATTTTAAAGTTGAAAGTTAAGACAAATTTTAAAATAGAAATTTTGATCAAAACCTTCAAAGTTAAGGTTTGGGTAAATAGCAGAACCTAAAATTGTAAAATTAAGATAATTAATAGAACCTAAAATTCTAAAGATAAGATAATTAAAATATAAAAAACCATTTTACAGTGTAAAGCAGTGAAAAACCATTTTGAAGTGTAAAGTATCTAAAATTAAATAATTTTCAATGCAGTGTACAGTATATGTTTTGTAGAATATTGAATAATAGTATGACTATAATTAAACTGGTTACCAGAAAATGCTCTGTCCTCGATTTAGAAATTTTATGGTGTGAACTGGAAAATAGTCACGCAGTGAAAGTAAAGCCACACCCGAAGCCATACCGCGTTCCACGCATTATTGAATGCACTATAACACAGCTATTACGAAAGGTAATTACCGGTCACATTAAAAACTGCATCGATGAATACATTGACGTATGCTCACAGTCAGTCAACATTATTGAGTATCTAATTCAATTGTTAATTATTACTACACAATCGTTACAAAGCAATGTAACCGTTAATAGCAGTTGATAAATGTTTTACTTGTAGTCGTTAATTGATAAATACACTAAATATGAACTGTACCCAAATAAATTTCACGAAAGCATGGTACCAAAAAATCTGCTTAACACAAGGAAATAACTCAATACTAATTCAATTGGGCAGTATTTTTTTAACGGCAGTCTAACAGAAACATAACTTTCCTTCGAAATAAAGGTATAAAATTAAATTACGAAAAGTTGACCGTGGTATTAAAACACGGCGGAGGAATTTCAGAACAAAGATTTTGTCTTTTAATTGGCGCAAGAAAGTTTTTGTATAAAAGTGTTTCTATTCATCCAATTTGACGGTATTGTCTAAAAGGCGACGGCAATAAAAGAAGATTCACTCGTTGTTTCCCCATGTTTAAAACTTCGATTCGGCTATTAACCGTAGCTAGGTAAATGAGATCCTTCGTACGCGTTGCGCGAACAGGCGGAACTTAAAAAACATTTTATAGCCTCGTAGTCGCGAAAAGAGTCTCGACCCAAATTAAGTTCCGCTTCTCTAAAAATTCGTCGCCGTGGATTTCCAGACGCGGCGCAAACTGTGAAACGTTTTTAGATGAAATTTGGTATTTTTCTAACTGTGTTGGAACGCTTGCCGCACGCTTTTTCCACGGAATTCTCCGCGGAACTTTTAGCCTCGTTCGCTCGGTAAATTCATTTACAGTAAAACGCCGAATAGACGATATTCTCAGGAATTCGTAAAATCCACTCGAGCTTAATGCACGCTTTATATTATACGTTCTCAACGACAATTTTCACCAACATTCTTTTCAGATTTCCGAAGCCATTGCCATACTGCAAATATTTCCTCCCGAATAGCTTTGAAATATTCTTTGGAAAAATATACTAATTCTAAAAGAGCATGAATATAAACAAAATTTCGGTACGGACATCTAGGGACATAAAAGTTAAGCTTACTATCGAGGAATATAAGAACCTACAAATTCAGAGATTTGTTATAACCTCAGAAACACTATGTACATTAAGCATTAGATTAATGAAGAACAAAGTTCTGATGGAACTCTGATTCATTACCCATCATTAAAAGTCCGAAGTAGCAACTTCTTCGCTGTCTACTTCCTTTTTAATAAAGTTTCATTTTGTAGTCCATTTTATGGGAAGTAAGAAACGCCATCTTTTTCGCGTCTTCGACGCTCCAAATTCGAGTCGTTTGTAACGTGATTAATTACTTAATAGTCGTCCTCCTGCACTTTGTATAGTTTATGCACGTTTATGCAGGGATACACGACGTTAAAAAGTTGGAAAGTTTCGGGCAAGCGGAGAGAGTTTTTAACGACCGCAGTCAGCAGCAGGTCACAGAGTCGTTTGAAAGATGTACGCGTATTCTGGCGACGGCGAATTAAAGACCGTGGCATATTTGCGAAACGATCGCTCTAACTGCTTCCTTCCTTATGCTTTACGATACTTTTCTCTCATCAGGAAGGCTATAGCCGTGGCAGGGTCTTGGCAACGAACAGAGGAACGGAAAACGAGGCCGAAACCGGGAACGCGATGAAGAGGAGGGAGCGAGAGAGGAAACTAAAGAGCCAAGTTACCGGCTTCGAAAGTTGGAAAAGTTGGGACGATACGTTGTCGGTCGATGCCGATCTATAATCGAGTCGAGCCTCGTTGCTTCCCGTATATTCTTGCGGGAGTGGTAATATACCCCACGGTAAACACCGCGGTGAAGCACCAGCCTGCTTGATCGCTCCATTTTTCAGCTTTCGCAAACTTTCTCATCAAAATTAATTTGAAACTTTGATTTTCAAACGAAACTATTCTGCAGGTGGCAGGCATGCGTGTTTAACTCCTTAGTGGTACGCCATCGTTTATGCTGCATTTTATTGGAAAAATTGTATATTTACACCTGTGTATAATATCAAGATATAAAATTCATATATCCTTGTGTCTATAGATTCCTACAATTATTTAGATTGATCACTGTATTTCTACATATGTAGCTCAATTTTTGGTTCTATATCTCGCTAGATATCTAGATTCCTAGAGCTACATATTTAGTGACCCAATATCCCCATATCCTTAGATATCAATCCCCAGTCTTGAATCCATAAATAACAGAATAAGCCAGTATGTCCCCATATTCCTATATCTCCATACCTCTAAATTTCTCTATTCCCAAATTTCTGCATAGACCAGTCAAATAGTTCGATATTTGCGGCAATATACGCCGACCAATTGAATAACGTTCTTAGCGAGCACGAACAATTTAAAAACCGCACGATCTAACCCAGGACGATCCAGGGTCCTTTGACCTAATCAGAACGACCCCGAAGGCGGCATTGTTCGAGATCCAACGCTATCGTCCACTGTTCGCTCCGGGTCGTAAATAACCCCGCGGATTTTGTACAAATTCAGTCGTGACCTAGTGGACGGTTTGTGTGCAGTGTACGAATGTCACGGTACTCGCAGACGTCGTAAACGGTATCGACCGCGAGCCACAGAGGGCCACACGTTATATCTATAGATCCACACCGCATGTGTGTTCGTGACTTATAACGGCTCCTGAATCGCATAATCATGCTCCTTTGTGAACCGTCAAGTCACGCTCTAAGAACATCATTTTCTTGCATAATCGCTTTTGTCATCGTTGCACCACGATTTCGATCGGTTTCGATACTTTGTCCGGAAACGACTGCTGACCTTACTTGCGCTTTCATTTTATATGATGATCATTTTTACGAGATATTTATTTCATAGTATTTGTTCTTTTTTAAATGGAGAGGCGGGAAGAAGATAAATTACGAAGGCATTTTATGAAGATGTGCGAATTTTGATTAGTAATCGCAACGTTAGTTTACCTCACGTGTGACGATTTAGGTGACGTATGAATTAGTCATCCATTTTGTGTGCTACGTTCTTGCTTATTGAATGAGAATTTGATTCTTAGGTAACACTTATTCATATACGAATAAGTACAGTACATACATGTGTGTATACTTATTTACGTATGGAAGAGTACATAGGTAGGTAGGTAGGTCAACTGTCTTTCACAGTCTCGACTATACACATACACATGTATAAAATATTGTCTTGATGAATGAAACTAGATAACGTTACCATAATTTGTAATAGTAAATAATAAGTAACATTTGAAAGAAGTGACTTGAATAGAATTTCATCTATAGTATTAGCGTTTTCGTTTCAAGGTAAATTTAAGAGCAACGTGTATTTCACTAATTAGTTTCACCCATTTAGCAGGTTAAGCTTCTAGCAGAAGGATATGAGGATTTATCGGTGCTAAAGGAATTCCACGAATTTTAGGAGATAAGTATCCTAGCCTACGTTAGTAAAGCAAACAGCAATCGAGTGGCCGATAATTGGTGTTGCCGTGAACCCTGTTCAACGGTATCGGAGTAGGGAGCAATCGTGTGCCAGCGAAGAGAGACCCAGTGAATGGGTTGTTAGTCGATGATTACCACGACGTCTTACAATCACGCCGCTACTTCGAAACGCATACTCCGACCCGACTGCAAACTATCGACTCGCATGCCAACTAGTGAACTAGTTATCTTCCCTTCAACTATCACGTGGAACCTACTGATTAATAGCGGATTCAGCAAATCTCGAATCATTCGTGTTCCACAGTTCCTCGAAACCCGTTAATCTGAACAATGAAAACGTTTCTCGGTATACACCTCCAACTTTTAGATTGACGAGCGTAATTCCTGTTCGTTCATTTGATCGACGTTACCGTGAATTTTCAACAAAATCGCACCGGCAATTTGACCGGACACGAAAGTTTCCCTTTTATTTTATTCTGTACCGATGATTCATCAATTTACTGCAGTTCTACTGAATTCAAAGTTCACAAATTCCACAATGATAACATTTTTTGAATCTCAAGTTTTAAACGTTTAAAGTTCCAAAGATTTGAAGTATAAAAATTGTGAAGTTCCATAAGTTCAAAGTTTTGAATCCTCTTCTTCAAAGCAATGAAACGCAAACATTTCCGAACTTCCAAATTCCAAATATTGATTTACCAGTGATTCTACCAGATTGTACTATCTTAATCTCCTTGATGCATAATTCGAAACGCACCCGATTAATAATTTCACAAACAGCAGAATTTACCTACCGTTTTGTCTACATTTCATTGAACCTGGAATTGTTAACGTGGGCAGGAAAAAAGTATACGTTTGCACGTCAGATTTCGCGCTGGTTTTAATTAAATAATATAAATCTACATCAAGAGGAATAGCGTTGCTAGACGGGTTTCATTTACCGGACCATCTCGGTGGTCCGGCTTTTAATGTAGAAAATTCTCGCGTGCAAATGGAGAAGTGGAAAGAGCCGGTCCTTCGTTGGACTGTATTACGGTGAAAAATGAGATCGGTTTCTATGTAACGTTTCCTCCGCGTGCCACGAATCGTTTCGTAATTTATATGCGCCGGCAGCGAATCGTTTCATGGAAAATAATGCAGGTTCTTGTTCCACCGTGGCTCGACCGGACGATTGTCCGAGGAGGAAGATCGGCTATCGCGTTGTCCCTCTGACGAGCATTTGTACAAGTCCTCGTTGAAAGTAACCGGGACAAAGGGCGATTAGGGCAAATAAATGCTTCTTACCGGGCAACCGTTCTACCTTTGCGAGCCATTTGTTGAGGCGACGAGCCACCGGAGAAGGAGTCGAAGACCTATCAGTTCATGAAAGCCACGCCACTGGTATAGAAAGCCTTTGAATAGGGCCACGTATGAAATGATTAAGCTCGGGAGGAGAAAGATGGATCCTTGAAAGGGTCGGATAAGATTATAGGTTCTTTGACAGGTATAATGGTCCCACTACCTCTCGTTTCGACGCTCATCACCGGTTACGCGCTTATGAACTCTTAACGCGAGTGTGTGTCGTAATGTTAAATGAAAAATCGTTCGACTCCAAGCTTTTTATTCGGAGAACGTGTACAGATTGGTTGGCAGCATCGATCTACCGAGCGATTTATCAATCTTCTGCTAATCATTACTTTCGGAATTACGCTTTAAAGTAATGAGTATTCTCTGCACCTGAATTAGATGCGATCATCAGTGGATATCGTTTCAATAATCTATGGGCAAGGCGATAGATACTAATCAAACTGGTAAATTAAATCACTAATTTAACTATCAAATTAATTTTATTGATTTGTACAAACCTAACCTTTTTCTTTGCTACCATTTAACGCTGAAAGAGGTTCAACAAAGATTTATTATCAAGTTTAGCTTTTTAATTCTGCAATATATTTCTTCTATGAGTTAATTTGTTAATGCAATTATAAAATACATACGAAAAGTGTACAATTCGTTTAAAATAAAGTCTTGAGGGATTATAATAACTGAAGAAATTCAATGAACTTTAATTAGTGAAAAATGAACTCTGCTAGTAATTTCAGCTCTCCAACTCTAATTTCTGCTAACGCGAAGCTCACGGAAGTTATGCAAATAAATTAAACGACTTGTATCAAAGTTCTCTCTCAAAATGAACCTCCCGTTGGGAATCTGGGTCATTAATGGCACGAGCGAAATTCGACTTGTGTCCGAATTTTTATGGAAGAATCTTTTAATGTTTAAAGGAGCGATTATGCAACGCAGGTTTTTTAAAAAATATTCCATAATTCTCTCAGGTCCCTCAAACACATCAGAATGTAAAAATATATTTATATTTAATCACTATAGTTGAAAATTCTTTAATCAAAAGTTTCATTTCGAGCGTATATTTATTTATAACGAAACGTTAAATAAAGGTGGGAAGATAAGAGAGAGAAGTCGAATGAACACAGATTAGGGAAAAATGAATTTCGCTCGTTATTCCAACTCCTCGATTCTAATTTCTGCTAACGGGAAGCGCACGGAATTCGTGCAAATAAATTAAATGACTCGTATCCAAGTTTCCCCAGAAAATTAATTACTATCGTTGGAAATCTCTCCCCCTCCAATTACGATAATTTCACGGACAGTCCGTCGGAATCGCGCATAAATTGCTCGTTCGTGTCTCTGTTCGTTTAAATTTCATCGGGCGAGCCCTGCCGTTCCCTCCCTGTCATATTATTTCGATAGCGACCGCGTACTCCCCCGGTGACAGAATATGAACTCGTTATTTATTCCTCATAACCGGCGAGCTGTTCACCGCAGGGTGAGGAGCCCATTGCTGAGGGATACGTTGCTGATCGATGGTAGTTGAGGGTGCGGTAAGCCGGGCTCTTCAACTTTTTATTAAAACCAGCCGGGGTTAACAAGGACGCCGAAGCTCGAATCTCGAGCACACGATGGCGGGGGTGTGAAATGCGTGCCTCGCTTAAGTCGCAAATGAGCTGACTATCGTTGCGGTTCTGAAGTAACCCAAAAGAAGTTTGGGATCATTTCTAAATCCACGAACTGTCAAGTTTTGAACAAAATTTAAACCTGATTTTTATATTTGACTCTTTAAATATCTGAATTTTTAAATTGACAGATTCTCAATTTGACGAATCTTCCAAATTATCGGAAGAAATTTCTGAATTTTCAAAAGCTTTAAATTGAAAAATTCTCCATTTACCATACTCCGAAATATTACGAATGCTTAGAAAGGAGTGACTAAAAACTATAGGATAAAGTTTTTGTGGCCAGGTCGGGTGTATGGGAGGAAAGAGGGCACAGGGAGCCCGAAGGGGATGTGGTCTGAACAGGGCGAAGCAAATAAAGGAAATGAAAAGAGAAAAACAGTGGAATAATAGCATGGCACCGTAGCGGGGCAGACGTAACGTTTGAAATATGTCGTCAGATAGGAAGACAAAGGAACGAGAAAAAGATATCAAGAAGTGAGATAAATAGGATGAGGGGAAAACTCGATGGAGAGACTCGGTTGTGTACGAAAGAAAGAGAGAGGTGAAAGAGAGGAGGGATAGAAACGAGTGGATAGAGAGACGAAGACGAGGATGAGGTTTTAGATGAGCACGCAGATGGGGAATCGAGAATCAAGGGAGAGAAAAGTGAAGTGCAGGGTGATTTGCAAATTCCATCATCCCTCGTCGCATTAGCTCCCTGCCTTCCACCAAGATGCCGGCATCTATATGTACGTATATAGACGTATACATATGTATTCAGTCACCATCGTGGCGTGATTGCACGCAACAAAAAGACGATTTGCGGCTTTTCCTCTGTCATTGCTTCGCAACAAGAAAAAGAAGATGTTGAATACACTTTACGCGTGTACGCGTTACCAGAACTCGCGAGGTTAAATCTTATTTCAAACCCGCAACTCACGATTTTCTCCGCAATTACCTACTTCTCTTACTGCGATATTATGGTAAGTGGGAGATGCTGAAATATTGTGCTGCGAAACTTTGCGTTTTCTATCGATTTCGTGCTCTTATGGTGGGATGCAACTGTTCTAATTTATATATTACAAATCAGGAGATTAACAAGTTTTTGGATTAACAAAATTTTGAGAGACAAGTTTCCTAATTTTCGAATCATCAAATTTCCAAATTTCCTATTCCCGAAATCCCAAATTTCCTGCTTCCAAATCTCCAAATTGCCAAATTGCCTAATTTCCAAATTTCCTACTCTCAAGTCCCCAAATTTCCAAATTTCCTACTCCCAAGTCCTCAAATTTCCAAATTTCCTATTCCCAGTTCCCCAAATTGCCAAATTGCCAAATTTCCAAATTCCAAAATTTCCAAAATTCTAGCCCGAGTCATAGATCGCTGTCCCTACTACTAACCTTCTAGCTGTGATTCCTATAAAACCAAACTTCAAGTTCCCCGACCGAACATTAACCCAAGACCGAGTGATCAAAATGGAGCTATTCATTGGTCTGTCCGTGTGCTGGCATATGTTGTTGCGTCAACAATGGAACGGAATGCTGGACAAACAGTAACGGTTTCGAACGTGCAAAATCGAAAAACGCAGTGGCCTCATTCTGTGTGGACCAGTGGTTGCTTCGACTTGACCGGTTCTTTCTTTCTCCGTTTTCGTAGCGATCGGAATTTTTCAATAGCACACTCGAGTTCACGATGGCTTCGATCGAGACCGCCGTGTTTCCAGACGTATGCCCGCAAAAATCATCGGCAATAGTCAGCGATTCGATGCGCGTCGCGCCATTTATTATATTTATTTCCTGTCCAATGTCTGCCGCCGTTATTGGAACTGTTCGCGAAACCGACGTAAATGAAAGTCGAATGCAACTGCCGTTAAGAAACAAACTGAAACGGCACAAAGGAATAAAGAAGCAGACGTTCTCCTCGAGATATTCTCGATGGATGCCGGCAAACGAGCTGTTTGTTTCGTTGCAACCAAGTAGAATAAGGCAGAACGAGCTGCATCATTACTACTGGCTATGTAATCATTAGCCGACGACAATGGAGTCACCCCAAAGAAAACTGATGAACCCTGGTCTTTAGAACAGAATGGCTTTATATGTATCCACTCGATACTTGCATGCATCGTTAATTAAAATACTCATTCGTTTGTCCTCTTCATGGTTCTCTTCTTATAAGAAGTACATGTTTCTTATTTACAAATAGAAAGACAGAATATAGCTTCCATGTTAGAATGATCGAATATCGATTGAATATGCATAGTTTTGCTTAACTTAGTGCTGACAGACTTCTATCTTCAACGTTAGACTTCTCTTAGCTAAAGAAATGTTCTGCTTGTCCATAATGCTCATCTAGGATGTGTATCTATTTAGCGAAAAATAATGCAATCGATACGCAGCAAACGATACCGTTCTGAACGTGCACGAATTTTCTATTTTTTTAGTCATTCGCGTTGAACCGGGATATTTTTTTAAATCAAATTCCCAGGGAAATCGGACGCGTGCTGGCTTTTTTTCCACGGAACATCGGCCGAAGGTTTCGGGAGAATCAGCGCGCGATCGAAAATATCCCGCGATATTTCCAAGCTGTAGCAGAATTTTTCGAGTCGAAAGGATTCGCGAAACGGAAATTGATCCTGCCGTATGGACAGAGCCAAAGAGCGGCCACGTTTTTTTACACAGGCGCACGACTTTTTAGCGTGTTCGTTTGCTCGCACCGCGTCGACTGTCGAGCAGTCATCTAGCTGTGAATACATGCAGACCCTTCCCCAGGTAGCATCGTCGCTCGCTGCTGCATCCATCTGCCCTTTCAAGCCTTTTATTTCCGACCCTACCTGTTCAGAGCAACTTTTACCCTCAAAGTATTCAGATACCTGCACGCTTCGCTTTATGTCCAAAACCGTCCTAGTTTCCACGGTCGGTTTTTCCTTGCTGCTGCAAGGAGAAGAATGTCAAACAACTATGAATATGCATTGCTACGACAGTCAAAGAAATCCAATTGTCGCGAACCGGTGTTCATACTCGCAAAATGGTCGGCGAGATAAAATGTTCGCCACTTGAGATTCAAATTTGTCTGTGCCACTGAAAAGATTCAAACTTTTCTACGTCTTTCGCTCTCGTGCAGGAGTCTCAACAAAAATTTATACCGATATAAAACATATAGTCGACGAACTTTATAAACTGTAAGCTTTGAAAATTTCTAAATTGTAAAGTTGTAGGAAAATTCCGGAATTTCTTGTGAGAACATTTCTATACTGCAAGTTAGCAATATTTATAAACTTGTATAACTTTAGAAATTTGATCGTATTCGAGAACGAATCACTTGATGTAAATAGTTGAATTATGACTTCTATTCGTTTAATCCCGTATAACGAACCGATGTATAAAAGAGATGATGGAAGAAAAATGAGACTTTTTACAAATTGAATAAAACCCGCGAGAGCGAATAAATCATAGTCGTTAAAGATACTTCGTAATTTAATGTACTCGCGTTTAATCGACGAGCCATTGTTTACTTCTGTACCGAACGTGGAAACGGAAAATGGCTGGCGCTTCCGTGGCCGATCGTAATGCGAATTTTTCCGGCTTCGTAATTCATCCAGGAAAGAAATCCGAAGAGTGTATTTCCGCGAACAGCAGGAAGAAAAAAAGAGATCGCTCTTAGCGGGGAATTTTTCATCGCTCGACCGTGCTTCTCGTTCTTTCGAGACCCTTTATTTCGCTCGCTGCGCGTTCGTTTAAACCTTTCATCGGGCTCGCTACGTAATACGCCACGCGGCTGACCTAATTCCGTCGAGCATGATGCACTGTACGAGCGAATTCGTCAAGGAAAAATTATGTGGCAATCTGGGTTTCGTGCGTGAATGCCGGGCTTGAACGATAGTTCGTGCCACGGTGTCGAACAACGAAAAATTCTAACGTTCCCCTGTTCATTCGTTCGGGAATTGCAACCAGTCGAATTGAAAGCCAGTAGAGAAAACTTTTAACGGCTTGTAATCAACAAATTGCGAGGCAGCTTTTTCCCGAGCTGCTATTTACGTTTTCGATCTTGTTCCACGTTTTTAAGCTACTGAACCGGTTACGGGACAAAGCTTACACTTCCATATAATTACATTCCTCTGACATATGTACAATATAATAAGCGCTTTATCTCGATACACACCTCGTTTGCAATATTTCGGTATCGTATTTTCATCCACATTACGCTCGGTTTACCACCTTTAAATTGCTGTTAAATTGAAGAAATTGTGAAACGAGTACGAACTCGAGATGTCACAAATCAAGGAAAATACAGAATAATACTGTGAGAGAAGGGTGAAATATAATATGTGGCCATAGAAAATCCTTCGTTCTTTTGCTGCTGGCTGAAAATTGAACTACATCAACGTGACAGCATTGTAACCCACAATATTCTATCAGTATCACTACTTTTACAATTTTATAAAATTTTGTTAAATGTTCACGACAAAGTGACCTATCAAAGGATACAAAACGTGGTGTCACTGAAAATGATACACTTAAACGATTGTCAAATAAAAGTTTAATTTGAATTTTCTAATAAGTAATTTTTGTGGATTTCTAAAATTTATAAGTTGTAATTTTCACAAGTCGGTATTTCGAAGTTCCGTACGAGACCGGGTTTCCGCTTATCGAGAGCCCTCTTCGCGGTTGTAACTTAAAACGGGAACGATTCCGCTTTTCTGATTTTCCTCCACAAGTTTCTGGCTTGTTCGTGTTTCACGGATTCCCATTTCCGCGACGTAACGCGGAGCGGTTCTGGAAACAGTTTTTATAACTTCGTTACCGTGGCGCGGGGCGTTAATATTGTTTCGTAAACGAATCATAGCTCTTTGTACCGAACTCGAAAGCGTGCGATCGAAGTTTCACCGCAACGAATATTACTTCGGTGCTCGATTTGTTTCCAAGGGGATACCTCGGAAATGTTTCAACGGTCTAGCGATTTATTTGGAGTTCGTAACACCCACGAAGGTATACACAAAGACTTTCGAACGAATTATATTGTAACTTTTCTCGATTTGTTTCCCTCCACTTTGTGCGGGTCCTTCGTAACATTGCGCGCCAACATTATTTCATTACCATCGTTGTGATTTCGTGGCATTTTATTTTTGCTATCGCGGAAAACTCGAAAGCATCCATAACAACTAGTGTCAGCGCTACAAAAAACACCGCAGTGAATCTCTTCTTTGATCATGAACTTTTTATCTTCGTTTTAGAAACGCTTTGACTGCCGCAGCGATAAAGCACGTGCGTTACAAAATGAACATGCTCGAAACATTGTTACGAGACAAATTTTTACAGTTGTTTCATTCTTTGAGAAATATCTTTTAACTGACTTTTATGACAGAAAGAATTATTGTTTACTCGACGATATTTCACTTAAACACAAATTATAACGTTGTATTCTATTTTTATTATAAAAAGGGGATGTTTTATAATTATTATGAGGTGTGTATAAGATATGAATTGATTTAACGTATTAAGTGATTGCATGGTGATTATGCGTGCCAATAAATATTTTTCATAAATTTAAATTTAGTGATTTAATTAAATGAAGGAAAATAGAAAAATAGAAAAATATTAAAATACTAAAACACTAAAATATTAAAATACTAAAATAGTAGAACAATAAAACAGCAAAACATTAAAATAGTAAAATGAAACCGTAACGATAAAGTAATAAAAAAGAAAAATTCAATTAGATCATTCGCGTGTGATAGGTGGTTGGCAGTGACGCAATAACGAAGCCCTAGGTTAGCCCTAAAATTCGAAATTGTGCAATCGTTTCGAGAGTAAGACTGTTCGCGGTAAGTGGTTCTACTAAAGGTGCACTATACACAGGGCACTCGTTGCACCGTAACCACCCCTACCTGGTAGTTGGGTTGCGCTGCAACGTGCTCGACGAGAAACCCGAGGAAAGGGTGTACCCGTTCAACAACCTCCGCTGTTTTATCGTCCCAGAGCCGTGGCCCTCTTACTTTGCTTTCGCCTTCTTTTTCACTAGCCTCTTGTTCCGTCCCCCTCGTTTGCCCGGTTCCTTTAGTCTTCCTGTGTGCTCGTTCCATTAGCAAATTTCTAACGTCCGTTGCTCATTCGCTTGCTTTCTACCCGTCCACTTTTATGTCCTCCATTTCTTCTGCGATTACTTGTATCGCCACGTGTAAACTAACATGGTGTAATTATCGAAACATTATATCCACAGACATCAATGTCTAAGCTTTGCATTCGATGATGTATAGTTAGTATGATAATAATATGAACGTAACACGGTTATTAGTTTAACGATATCGATAAAATACAATTACAAATTTGATACTATATTAACACGCTAACGACCTCATGAATAAATTATCCTTCAGTTATTCTATTTTTGGCAAAAATATGGAAAATTATAAAAATTTATTAGCGATACAATTACATCCGCGTTTCCAATCAATTATTGTGTACAACCGTTATTTATTTTGCTTATAACGAATTGCAAAATAAGCCGGTATCGAGTTGCGACTGATAGCCCAGCGACATGATAGCGTGTCTCAATAGGTCTTACAATGGATTAATGCAAGAATATCAATTTCAAAGTCAATTATATCGGTATCGAAACGGCTGTTCGTAGCATCGGTATTTTAACAAGTCGCTCCGTTGAAGCAAACCTGCAAGAAAGTCGGATTGAACGGAAACAGGCTATTCGTCCATAGAAATTCCAATATCTTGTAAAATACAGAGTCGTCGGTACCTGAAACAATTAATTCCAGCGGAGACAACGACGAATCTTTCGCGAGCGAAATGGAAGAAAAGCTTCTTCGAGGCAATAGCGGATGCACAATATGAACAAGGGTCGCGCGGTAAATCTGCCAAATAATTGCGCGTTCGAAAGTGCTTAATTGCACCGGCTGTACAATAAATTACAGTCCAATTGCCGGCGCGAAACGGGTCGTGCTAAATGTCTGGTCCGCGACCGGTGGTGCCACGAAAGATGCAGCGCGCTTTTCATTTCGTCCGCCCGGCGACTGTCCGCGAAATTAAATTCTCCTTCCTGCCGTCGCATCGACAAAAGGCTTACACGGCTGAAACCCTCTATATTCGCGAAAGTTTAATTAACATCGACTCGGCTTATTTTTTAACAAGCTTTCCTGTCCGCCACCCCTTCGCTGCCGTTCTTCTTCGACAGCGTTCGAGCATAATCTTGAAATTTCGTTAGACCAAGGCCACTCCGAATGAACTTTCAGCGTCGTTGCGTTCGCTAGCACGCGTCCTGCTTTAAATCTGCCCTCTTATTAGCCCATTACCGTAACATCGCACCGTTAAAATTCTACGAGAAGAACTTGCTGCGAGCGCGCAACCCCCTTTCCCCTTTTTGGCTCATCGCACACGGAGATCCTCTTGCACCCTTTATTTCGCTCGTTTACTGTCCGGTTAATCCGTGCATGTGCACCGACCCGCAATTACGATCGATCCTAGACGGCGTTTATCGTCCACTTCGAAAAAGAAATTTCACCGAAATACTAAATCCTCTGGTTAATGGCCCACGCTCACACCGAATACGATACGCGTTATTTTCGAACTTAAGAACACCAGATTAGGGTAATTTCGTCTGGGCGACTCAATCTCATTTCTTACAAATATTTTTTCTTCAAAAGGTATCGGAAAGGTATTTTATTTATCTTTTATAAAATTTAATTATCTTTATTCGTCTCTTGACATGATTCAGTTTTTTAAAATTTAATTATCTTTATTCGTCTCTTGACATGGTTCAGTTTTTTAGAAAACATATGTACTACAAAAATATGCACAATAAACAGCAATTTTAATCATACATAAATTACTTCTACTGAAAGCTTTGACATACTGATCTCCATTTTAAACAAAAGTATAAAAGATAATAATTCATTTTTAAAAAAACCACACGATTGTCTTCATCGCTACAGAATTTACAACGCATAAAAATAAATTACAAAGGGAATAAAAATAATGCTTTTTGAGAGAATAAAAATTCAGTGAATCAGTAATCAGAGTGCTAATTAGCGTCTGAGTGATATTCCAAGCGAGATATTTGACAGTCGCAATATTTTTGAATCGTAGATAAATTGAATGTTCGTCGTTACTTGGCCCGACATGATAATTGTTCGGACGTATTACACAAGTAGTAAAGCAAATTAGTCGCAGACGTGACTGGCGTACATTCAGATCGGATATATGCTGTTGCGTCAATTGGTTTGGAGCCACAGAATGGCGCCAGTACGGTTTCATTAATTACGAGAGCAAATTGAAAGGTAACAAGCTTGATGAAATACTATACACTGTAACAGTCCGACCGAATATTGCATGTGTCCATGTTCCCAAGTCTTCTATTATCAGAAACTCATCGCGATTATGTAAAAGCACTCGCCGGTTCATTAATCTTATCTGTTTGTTTCATAGAAGCGGCGGTGCAGGTTGAATCAATCGGTAACGTGGGAAATAATCATTACCGAGGTAATAATGATAATAGTAACTGTTTATTGTGCGGTATTACAGATCACCGTTCAATATTTAGACTCAACACGTACTGCGCGGAAAATAGACAGGAATAGTAGACACAGCAATTTTGATACTTGATCAACTTGTTACCTTAACATTGACCTCAACATTTTATACTTTTTCTTTATACTCATACTTCTTCTCTATTTACCTATTAATTCGACAGTGTTATTCAACATACGATGTTCATACTTTTTTATACAATTATCACATAAGTAGTCAATTTATAAAGAAATCGTTTTGTGGGTCTCATTCTTTCAGACGTTAAAGCGCGATAATTTCCGATTTTTCTTTACAATTACGGCGACAAGAGTTACGAAAGCGATTATTCACGGTGATACTTGTACAAATAATTGGCAAGATAGAGAGAGGACACGGTTATTTGCCTGCGGGTTTATAAGATTCCTTCCTCCGTGTTCCAGTCGAGTGGCAGTTCCTCTTATCTCTCTTCCGTAACGCAGGAGTTTCCCTAAGTTGATAGAGAAATTATGATAGAAGTTAATGCGAAATTACGGAGAGCCATTGTATCAGCATGACAAGCCTGTCTCGTTCAGCTTCACGTGTCAACTTAATGCCCGAACGCATTGTTTGCAATAATGTATTCATACAAAACAATATATCAATGTTACGTTGAGCGTTTGATATATCGATCCGTGGTAGTATTACGAGCAATAATACTACCATTGATCTTTCATAGATGATGTTTCATGCACTCGATATAATGACTATCTTAAATTACTATAATTTGACATGATGGTATCTATCGCAATCTCAATTCGTATTTTTCTTTTTAGAAAGTTTCTCGATACTCGAGGAAGAGTGATGGAAATCAATAATCTTATAAAGTACGCTTGTCCGACTATTGACAGAACTTTCCACTTACCCTCTTAAAGGGTATGCTATTATACAAGCACAATATTTAATAAATTAGTATGCGTTTATTATTTACATTCACAAGAGTATTAACTAATGGTAAAAATTATGATCAAACGTAGTACAAAATAAAACAATTTCAAATTTTTTAAATTTACAAGGTTAGAGATTTCAAATATACAATAGCAATATTGACACTTATTTTAAATTTACAAATTATTAAATTGCGCTATTTTTACAATTTTGTACTACGTAGAAGAAGTTTCATTCATATAATCTTTTCGGAGGACCTCTTCGTTTTTACAACCTACGTTAAAGGCCATATATCGAGACTTCACTGTACTTCCGCTATATCGCGAAATTGTATTACTTGTAAATGAAACATATATAATGTATACACATTATTAAACGAATTCACTAATGTATTCAATAATGTTAAATGCAAATTATGTTAGCGATAAAATTGAAACGTTTGAGAATTTGAACGACATGTTAACGAAACATTTCGCAACTTCAAATGACGTATAAGAATTTAATACCGTGAATCTATTATACGGCCAATTACATAGCGTTGAATGACTACGCGAATATTTGTATATGAATGAACGATTCACGCTCGTACGATATGAATGAACTTCTCGGACAATTCACGAGCGTTTATCTCGAAGAGCGAGCACGAAGGTTCGGATGTGATGGAATTTGTGATGTTTTTAAGAATGCCGCAAGTGGGTCAGTCGGGACGAACGAGAGCAAAAGGAAAAAATTGGAAAGAACATCGATAACCCGAGAAGTAACGAATAATTACACGTCACAACAATTTACGCTAATTATAACTGCATTTGCTATGCCAGCGAGCATTTCGTGCGTGCACGCGATCATTTCTCATTCCCGCTATTACGAGATGAACAGAGTCGATGGAAATGGAGCATAAACACCAGTGGCGTAACGAAGTCGTTTACATGAGGACCGGTTTGGTCATTTGTTATATCTAATTTTGTAGTTAAATTATATTGGGTATTGATGTAACTGGGTAGGATCCTGGGTTTCGAGAGTAGGAAATTCTAAAGTTACACATTTTTAGTTCTTCAAGTTTTAGAACTCTTATAAGATCGAATTTTATAAATTTTTAGATCTATAAATCTTATGTTCTTTTTAATTAAATTTGATTTTCTAAATTTATAATTCTATAATTTTTACAGTTTCCCAATATCTTCAAAATTTTTATGTTTTCAAATATATAAATTTCTAAATTTACGTTCTGCAAATTTGACAAATCAAATCTATAAAACCTTAAATTGTTCAAAGTATCGAATCTTAAAATTTCTCAAATCTACAAATTTTTATATTTCGAATTCTCAAGTCCTCAAATCCCAGTACTTCCAAGTTCTTGTATCCCAAATTTCAAAGTCTACAAACTCCTAAATTCCTAAATCCCAAAAATCTCAAATTCACAAATTTTAAAATACACAAATTTTTAAGCTTCCAAATCTT
Organism: Megachile rotundata; assembly: GCF_050947335.1. Classification (NCBI taxonomy): domain Eukaryota; kingdom Metazoa; phylum Arthropoda; class Insecta; order Hymenoptera; family Megachilidae; genus Megachile; species Megachile rotundata. The sequence continues at coordinate 10,262,753 of NC_134983.1, forward strand.
TAAATCATTAAATCCCCAAATCTTCAAATCCCAAAATCCCCAAATGCACAAATTCTCAAACCCACAAATTTCCAAATATCCAAATCCCTAAATCCTCAAATCCACAAATATCCAAGTCCCCAAATCCCTAAATCCCTAAATCCCTAAATCATTAAAGTCCCAAATTCCCAAATTTCCAAATCCTCACATCCCCATATCTCCACATCCCCAAATCCCTAAATGCTCAAATCCACAAATACCCAAATCCTCAAATGCCCAAATCCCCTAGTCCCCAAATCCCTAAATCCTTAAATCCCTAAATCATTAAAGTCCCAAATTCCCAAATTTCCAAATCCTCACATCCCCATATCTCCACATCCCCAAATCCCCAAATGCTCAAATCCACAAATACCCAAATCCTCAAATGCCCAAATCCACAAATACCCAAATCCCCTAGTCCCCAAATCCCTAAATCCCTAAATCCCTAAATCCCTAAATCCCTAAATCCCTAAATCATTAAAGTCCCAAATTCCCAAATTTCCAAATCCTCACATTCCCACATCCCCAAATCTCCAAATGCCCAAATCCACAAATATCCAAATCCCCAAATGCCCAAATCCACAAATACCCAAATCGCCAAATACCCAAATCCCCAAATCCCCAAATCCCCAAATCCCCAAATGCCCAAATCCCCAAATCCACAAATCCTTAATTCTCCAAATATAAAAATTTCCAAATCAAAAACTCCTCAAATGCCCAAATCCTCGTTCTCAAATGATCAAATTCCTCTGCACAAATCCCCCTATCCCAAATCACCAACAATCGCTCCGAATTAAAAATTCCGGGAGCTCGTTTCATCGCGATAAATGATCACGTGTTCGCGTTCATGGGTTGTTAGACCCCGCCCGATCCCTACCTAATTACGCCAATGAAAATGACTCAGCCGCCATAAATACCAGAGCACAATGCGAGTTCCATTTTCGCGATACGGCGAGAAAGATCGCGAGTAATGCTAGCTGGAAAAATAATATAAGGCTAATAAGCTCTTAAATTTTGCCGTGAAGCCTGTTGGTCGCTGGTTATCTGTGGATTGCAGGTGTAAAAATAATACCCCGCTCCTTAGTCGGTGCATGACTCATTTTTATCGCTCCCGACGGGCGCGCATGCAAGATGGCCCAGCGAAAGCTCAGCCCGGCTTAAAGCTCGATATATCCCCGCGCCACGCTGCGGCACACGCTCGGACACGCTGTGATTTTGCAGCCTGATTCGATGAAAAATAGCTACACCGTTCCCGAGCGCAATTACACGCCAGCTTTCGATGGCTTTTGCGACGCCCGATTAACGAGCAAGACAGAGTAATTATTCCGTAATTGGACGGATTGATAGCCGGCTCCCAGCGAATTGCTCGTCTGTGCCTGATTGCCAATTGAGAAACAATACGCTGTTAAAACTAAATGCGTTATTACCCGCGAGCGATCGCGTGTAACGAGGTTATACTTTTCCTTCAAATATTGAACTTTGAATAATTTTTTGATTTTGCCTCGATTGTCTAGGATGACTGCTACAATTTTTAGTTCATTTTACCATCTTCATATTCATTTTCATATCTCCATCTTTATTCTCGTATTACCATATTATTTTCTACCTTTTATATTGTTCTTTTATACAGAAGTTTAAATGCGGCTCTCTGAATAGCTTGTTTAATTATGAAAACGCATAAAATGTTACATACCATTTTAATCGTATTAAGTTAGCATTCTACTGACCACAGTACAATTGAAATTACGTAACAGTTTTTTTACTTTCATAATTGAATAAGACTGAGAGGTGCATTCGACCTCCTATATCAGGGATCAAAAAAGTAAAAACTGAAAATAATATAATATATGTAAAATAAAATTAATCCAAGACAGAGCTTAATATTGACTAGGTATTTATTGTAAGGCAGATCTCCCTTAAATAATACATCCAATAAAACAGTACTTTCTTATCCACTCATATTTACATATGTGAACATATAAATGTATATTTCGATCATAAATTTACCCTAACTTCGATTATTTAAACGTGAATCGCGATCACCACGACCAGTTTGAAGGAACACGCATTTGTTAAGCAGGTCACGGAGCGGATTTTCAGGGCAGAATATTAAATAATGATAATTTCGCAAGCGACCCATGCGCTGCAGAGAGGCAGAGAGCTTTCCCGAAAGTTTCATGATGAAATCAGATAACCGAATGCTTTAATACTCTTTCGACCGAAGTTAAAATTCTTATCGGATAAGATATCTGGCTGGTTCTGAAGCAGAGGGAGATAGAAGAGGATCCAATATAAAAAGATGAAACGATCGCAGAGAGCGAACAGAAAGAAATTTAACATTCAATGTCTATTTATGTTGAAAGTATATTGAGATCGAGTAATTTTTCACGATCGAATGATTAAATCTGTTGGAAAAGAACATTGTTTATGTCTCGAAGCTTTTTAACGCCTTGCGCTATTTACTCGACAGGTGCGACAAGCATAATAAATTATCGACTGCTACAATTTTAAAACGGATAAATTAAAAATTTAAATTTAAAGTTTACTGTGCCTTCTATTCAGTGATCATTGACTGTGCAAATGTAAAATATTTAACTTTTAACACAAACAATAATTATTGCAACATGATTGTTGATGAGTACTCTTTCGTTGAATAGTTCAAACTTCTTTTCAACTCGGTTCCACTTTCGGGAATTAAAAACAGAATTCGAAACGTTAAGAAAACTACAGTCGCAGAAAAGATGAAGATCCCGGCAACAATTTTTCATCCAACGATACCCGTTTTTCTTTTTTCCTCTCGTGGACTCGCACGGTCTATCGTTCGAAGTTAGTTTCCAGGAACTTTACAAGTTCCAGGTCGGGCGGAGAACGGTAGAGCTAAGACTTTATCTTAACTCAACCGTTCCCGTCGAATTCGATAAATCCTTTTCAGGTTTCTTTTCATTCCCCCTTTGCTCAAAGCGTTTCACACCTAATCGATGAACGAACATCGATTATCGCTCGCTCGTGTCGCTCTTTGGTAACGATTCTCATACATTTCTCGCTAACGTATCAGCGGCTGACGAACAGCTCCTCTTCAAAATCTTTTCTTGCTGTAACACAAAAGCGGGATGATAGAAAGATTTCACCATGGTTTTGACGTTGAATCGCATTAGGTCTGTCTACGATGTTTCATTTAAACTTCTACCTTCTATTTCGTTCTGTTATTCCGAAAGAATCGTCGACTTCGAAGCTGAATCTCATTTTGTTCGTATCTTCCTCCCGTATTACGTTTCATACATATTTTTTAATGCCTCCTTGTTTGCCGAGGATGCACGCTTTTGTATATTTTATTGCTTTCTTCTTTCAAGAGGCAATACTGTTTGCGTATCTATGTAATGTGCGATGTAGTTAGGGTTTCTGTTCGAAGACGCCAATTTTACTATGCATTTTCTCTTATGGTAGATTTTTGCACTTTAGACATCTACGTGCTAGTTTAGTGTACGTTAGATTTTTGGATTTCAAATATTTACATGGTAGATGTCTATGGGGTCGGTAGATAAGTGCGAAATATATACAGGTTAGATATATGTGCGTTAGATTTCTGCGGTGTAGAGTTCTATGTGTTAATACTTACGTGTTAGATACGTGTTACATATCTACATGTTAGATTTCCACACGTTGGATACTTATATGTTACATACTTACACGTTAGATATATACGCGTTAAATATCTATATGTTAGATTTCTACGCGTTGGATACCTGCGTGTTACATATCTACGCGTTAACTACCTGCATGTTACATACCTACACGTCAGATTTCTAAGCGTGAGATACTTACATGCTAGATACCTACGCGGTAGATTTCTACACGTTACATATTAACACATAACATATCTACCTATTAGATTTCAGCGTATTAGCTATTTACATATTAGATACCTACATATGTGTTCGATCTCCCCGCACCGGATATCTAGTAATTAGATACCTACGCGTTAGATATATACGTGTTAAACATCTACATGTTAGATTTCTACGCGCTGGACACCTGCGTGTTACATATCTACGCGTTAGCTACCTGCATGTTACATACCTACATTTCAGATTTCTAAGCGTTAGATACTTACATGCTAGATACCTACGCGGTAGATTTCTACACGTTACATATTAACATATAACATATCTACCTATTAGATTTCAGCGAATTAGCTATTTACATATTAGATACCTATGTGTTCGATCTCCCCGCACCGGATATCTAGTAATTAGATACCTACGCGTTTAATATCTACACGTTGTATCCACTCGCATGAAAACACAATACGTTTACGCGCCCGATCATCACGCGTTAAATCTCCATACGCTGGATCACGTTGCATTAAATTGCCACTAATTAGATCAACACACGTTGGATTAAGTCAAACGCACGTTAGATTTGCCAGTTTAAAATTACATTGACATGTATCGAATTTCCAGATTCGATTAATTCGAGCTTGGTTACGCTAATGGCGATATTTAAATTTACTAGACTACGTTTTATCTGTTCCTGAACGATCTCGTTCCTCGAAGGCAATGAACAACTTTTCCTCGCGCACGATAGCCGTCGGAAGTCGACGGAAGGAACACTCGTTTCGCCCATCTCCGGAACAGATTGAGTAATAAGAATTTACCGTCGCAATACTCGTTCACTTGCCTTTGGTCGATCATCGACGATTTTCGATCCTCCATTCCACCAGCTCCGCTGTTTGATCCGACCGGATACGGAAACACGACAGGCTGTTTCGATAAACAGCCGGGAAGTTTATATGATAAACTTTGAACTCTGTAGGAACAGCAACCACGATGATAATGGTTTCGCAGGGAATAAGAGAAACATTTAGCTTTGCGAACTCTCCACGTAATATCATCTTCCGTTTACTTTGTTCGAACTGGTTACCTGCGATCTCCGATTCTGTAAGTGGAGAACTGTATTCTTCATGAAAAATCAAAACGATGTTTCATGTAGCTAGGAAAAAGAATTTTATTCGTGTTATCAATGGATTATACAATTGTACGTGGAAGAGGGACTTTGGCTCAGATATTTATGTTCGAAGTTGTATAAATTCATGTCAGTGCTGGTTTCCAAATAACAAACTCAAATTTGCAAATTTTTAGGTTTTCGAAAATGAAAAATTTCTAGGTGTAAAATTGTAAATCTTCAATTTGCTAATTTTCAAATTTCCAAATCATCAAATTGATCAAATTCTGAAAAGATCCCAATCAGTAAAATATCCCGCGCTATCGTTGGCTAAACAACCAACCATACCGCACAATCTACTTCTTTCTCCATTTCATCCAAGCGTAAGTGTAGGTATTTTCTTTTCGACTCCCGGCCATCGAGTAGCTTCCCGTTGAACGCGAAAAACCGTTAGCTCGTTCTGAATCGGTCCAAGTGTTCCTAGAAGGTAGCGGAGGAATCGTTTGTTTCCCGCAATCTGCCGGACAGTAAATTTCAAGGGAGTGGCGTGCATGGTACGGTAGAACTGCAGGATAGAAATGGCCTGTTGGTTGAATACAAAGGGGCAAAGAGGTTGTGGGGGATGCTCGAAGAACCTGAGCTGAAAGTTAGGGGGTAGAATTGTCTAGGGGAAACAGGTAGCTGAACGATGGCGGGAAGCCTCCCGGGGAATCAGCTGATCTTCCAACGACTGCTCTCTCCCTGCGGTTTCTGATGTACAATCGCTGTAACACGCTATCGAATTGCCGCGATACCGATTTCAGGGACGTCATTATACGGTTCGCGAGAAACCTGACCGGTTTACCAGGGCTTCCTTACCGACTTGGCTGACGTTAATCCTCTTAAAGATAATTGACGTTACGCAACGATAATTCACTCCCATCTTCCCTGGATTCGAATACCCTGTAGCGAGTTAATTACTATTCAAGGAGGAGGATCCTGTGTGAAGTGGAAACGCAAAGTCATCGACGGGAAGCTGCTGCGAACGTCGCGGGTGTTCCGCTTATGAGAACGTAGCTTCTATCGCGTCAAATTATTATGGTGGTGAATGATATGTTTTATAATTCTAAGAAGAATCAGGTTATAATTAATCTTTTTATTGTGAAACGTTCCCTCTCTTGTGGCCGACGTAATTAGCCGAATTACTTTCTTGTTATATTTTAACTATTTTGCTGTTTCTGTAATAATATATACATGTACAACGTACATGAGTATAGGTCTTATACTTCATTCCTAACCACACTTAAGTACAAAACATTCTTAAGTACATAGAACAGGCACATGGTGCCTGTAACTGTATACATATGTATATGTAATAGATGCATCTGTTCAATAATGGATGCAGACGATGGAATAATTGCAATTACTGTAGATGTTCTACTACTATACATAATATTATATACATTAACAGAAGATGAGATTGAAAGATTAAGTACTTTCGTTCTTAACAATCTGTATTATAGAATGTCTGATCATACATGTCAATTTCCACTGTGGTCAGTAAGTTAATAGCATTATTACAGAGGGTGATATATTAGTACAGCAGAAGAGTAAAATGTATAACAAAAATCACCAGTAAAAGAATGGTATAATAGAATAATAGTACACTAAAAACCTGGCTGAAAATAATAAAATGTCTCTAATTTGTATCGTATAATGAATCGATCACCCTTAACTATTCCATTTTTAATAGAAGGTACGATGAAGTTGCGAGTGAAAATGGACGAGCAGCCCATAAATTCGGAATAAGCTTCTCTCGCGAGAAAGTGACTAACGAACGAGGTGGCGGAGGTTCGATACATCGATAATTCCACGATAGTGGCGTGAAGCAATTGTCACGGTCGATCGATGTTCATTCGCTAGGACGATTCGACGGACGAGAGGGGAGGATAGGGAAAAATCAGCTTGGCGCGTTCGTTTCATGACGGAATAAAGGCGGCATCGACCGATCATTTTTCAATTACAAACACCTGCTTGGCCGAGGCTATTCAATTCAACGACAACCGAGAGGAAAAAAATAAAACCGGCACGAAACGAACTATTGATTCGAACGGGCCGCTTTCCGCGGGCGTCGCGGGAACTCTTTCGAAGATAAATCGGCTGGACGCGAAATCAAAATGTCCCGACGAGAGATCACGCTTTATCCGACCTCGACGAGACACGCCGTCGTCTATTATCCGGCATTATATTTCGCGTTATTCGACGACGCAATTTCACTGGATTTACCCTCGGTCGCGGGGGAGGACGAACGGATAGAAGGGGGTGGAAAATGAAAAAAAAAAAAGAAGAAAAGGGAAAAAACAGAAAAACGAAGAATCCTAACCTCTGATTGGTCTCAATCGGATTGCCGACGAGCCGTTGGAGACCCGCTGACTGAAAATTGGGCAGTCGCCAGACATTCGAGACGAAAGGCACGTTCGTTGCTTTCCCTGCCTTTTTCATTTCGTATCTGTAATTGAATCTGAAGCTATTCTCGGTGACAGCTTACAGAAAAAAATGAGAAGATGAAGAAAACAGACAATGCGGGAAATATCGTACGCGTCTGTTCGGAAAAATTCGGTGATCCTTCGCTCTGTTCGGTCAGTCGGATTCCGCGGTTTTTACTGTGTCTCTTACCACGTGTTCGATGTCTGAAATGTTTTTCAGGATTTATGTAGGGTAAAATTTACAGTGATTGACATTTTAACACTGTAAATCATAATATATTAAAGTGCAATACAACTACAAATAACCAACAGGGTATTAATTTAATCTTTCTGATAATAACGTTGTCATTTCTAAAATTTATAACCTCAAAATAATCAATATATTAATTGAATTCTTCTCTTCATTTACTAATGGTAATTCATTTCATTTACTAATGGTAATTTGTTTCATTTACTAAATGGCAATAAAGTGTGTACACATTTTATTGGCACACCCTGTGTATACAGCTAGTAATTAATATTATAATTACTTACGGTAATATATTAGCAGAATTCAATAACCTCCCAAAAGATATATACGTTAATTCTAAAAGAATCTATACACAAATTTGACAAAATAATAAAACTATAATTTCTTCGAAAACTGTTTCCAAAAAGGCTTAACCCCTCGCATTATGGTCAGAAGTAATCATAGCTGCAATAACAAAGGAAGTTGAAAAGTTATGTCAATTATCGACTATGCAAATTATTGAAGGAGGTTCAGATCGCCTTGAAATTTTTTGTGGTAGTATTTCAAATCAGTGGCTATCAGCCTAACCTAAAACATCCCAGAAAATAAATCTAATTTTGGAGAAGAAAAATAAAATGTTGGAAAAATTTGCGTAATTATGGATTTTGCCACTTTGATAATTTTTATATGCCATTGGGTTGAATAATCAAATCGAAAACAGCATCGATTTCCTTTACTTATAATTTTATTTTATGCATTTCAGATGACTCGTTTGATCTGTACCCTGGTTACAGTGAGGAAGTGCACCGGAGTGCAGACCATCTATCTTTTTTTGTTTTTAACTATACCGTCCTTATTTGTACTGTTTTTTTTTTTTAATATTTAAATAAAGGTCCATTTTAACCGAACTCATCAAAAGATTTGATGTTTCTTAAGCAACAAAACTCTGACGATCTTTTAAAGATACGTCCGTTTTAGGTTGTGTCATACTGGTGTCCCCCCTTAAAGAAAATGTTCAAGATAACAGGACAATAAAGTAAAGAAAAATATACGATAGAGGATAAGCATTGTAAATCAAACGTCAAGTAGCAAAGCGTATTATAATTTTATAAATGCTGCCGAGATTCATGGAACGGGGTCGTACGTTACTTGGTGCAGTAACTCAGCTCCGGCAACGATACGCTCTCTAATATATAAGTAATCGTAAGAACCTATTATGCTTCGTAAGAGACACGGCGTTCCGTGAACTCATGTTTATTGTATATTTTCATGCGCTTCCTGCACGGCCACAAAATATAAGACTCACGAAAGTCTCCGAACATCTGGCATACGTGGCTGCATTCAGCTAGCGGCGCAACTTCAAAGGTAAAAGTACTCCGGGCTAATAAATAATAAAATACACCGAGTCGTATGGCGTTTCGCGTGGAAGACATCTCGTTAAAATATGCAGCGTTCCCCGGTAGACTTGAGAGACATGCCGTGGCATGCAACATTCCAACAGACGTTGCCGAATAAAGAAAGTCACCGGAGGGATTGAAAAAATTACGAGCGAGTCTCTCATGAAATTTTGGGGGTCTCCGATTAACTTGAAATTTCGCGCTCTCGCCACGTTCTTCCGAATACCGTAATGGAACTCCGAAGTTATGGCGTTGCATTTTGAGTAGGAATCCCTGGCTAAAATTTAGATACTTTTATGGAAAAATTGTGTTGCGTCAGGTTCGGACGTAATTTCTTTCGTTAAAATGGTGGACTTGCAGGGGATGATTTATTTACAATCTTTTGACGTATCATGAATTAATGACAGATTTTCTTAAATTTCCAAAATTATGAATTTTTCTACATTCTCAAATTTCTACACCTCGAAATTCTCATATTCTCACATTTTCACGTCCCCAAATTTTCAGGGTTTCAAATTCCCAAGTTCCCAAATTTCTAGAGTTCAAAATTTCCAAAGCCCCAAATTGCCATGGTTCCAAATTGGCACTTTCCCAAATTTTCAAGTTTTCAAATTTCTACATCCCCAAATTTCCAAGTTCTCAAATTTCTACGTCCCCGAATTTCCAAGTTCTCAAATTTCTACGTCCCCAAATTTCCAGGTTTTCAAATTTCCACGTCTCCAATTTTCCACATCCCCGAATTTCTAGGGTTCCAAATTTCCACGTCTCCAATTTCCAAGTTCTCAAATTTCTACGTCTCCAAATTTCCAAGGTCTCAAATTTCTACGTCCCCGAATTTCCAGGTTTTCAAATTTCCACGTCCCCAATTTTCCACATCCGCAAATTACTACGTCCCCGAATTTCCAGGTTTTCAAATTTCCACGTCCCCAATTTTCCACATCCGCAAATTTCCACATCCCCGAATTTCCAGGATTCCAAATTTCCACGTCTCCAATTTTCCACATCCCCAAATTTCCACATCCTCGAATTTCTACATCTCGAAATTCCCACATTCCCAAATTTCTCCATCCTCAATTTCCCATGTTCTTAAATCTCCACATTCCCTAACCACATATCCCCAAATCGTCGTATTCCCAAATTTCCACATCCCCAATGTTCAAAATCCCAAAATCCCCAAATTTCTAAAATTTTCAAAATTTCTAAAATTCGTTAAGTTCCTAAATTCCTAAATTTGCCATAATAACCAGTGAGCCCTAGATTCTTCTTGGACGTCAAATTGGCAACCCCGCAATTCGCATACCATTGAACTAAATACACTTTGGAAATAGAAGCTGAAAAAGTTCTTATGTACAAGAACGTTCGCGGTGGATAATTAAATTGTCTGGGTACGTCGGCCGATCGGTCACAAAGACACGATCTCTGGCATGAATAATGCAGAATGTCCCGCGGAGAGCGGTTTTAATGGAGCAGCTTTTAATTCGTCTTTTAATAAGAAGGGACTTTCGCGGCCTCTGCAACCGAGAAACCACGCGAGCCCGTTAATGCACCGGTCATTAATGCTACCGGCGTCGTCTTATCCTCTGATCTTGCATACTCCGAGGACATAATTTATATCCGAGTGCCGGGGACGCGTTTAATGACGTGTAATCGAGTTTCACGACGAACGTGGCCGGTTTCCTTGATTCTTTGGTTCGGCTGCTCCTTGAGGTCGCGCCTTTAATCGCGTTGACAAGCCGTGGAAATTTTATGGCATGTCAAAGAACGTGACACGAAAGGGGATAAGATATGAAACTCGACCAAGAGGGATTATCTTTATCCACATCAATTTCTTCTTATGTTTGTCAAACACCGGTTTCGTACGTTAAATAGAGCGAACTGCAATAAACCATTTTATGAATTTTTTAACTTCTTACTCGACAGTGTTGCTCATGCAGGATGATACATTTTACATGTACACTCTGAACAACTTGTGTGCACGTTACAGGAACAAATTTTTCATGCTGAAATTTTTCATGTCCCCAAATTTCTAAGGTACCAAATTCCCAACTTCCCAAATTTCTAGGTTTCCAAATTTCTAGGTTTCCAAATTTCCAAGTTCTCAAATTTCTAGGGTTCCAAATTGGCACCTCTCCAAATTTCCAAGTTCTCAAATTTCTACGTCCCCGAATTTGCAGGTTTTCAAATTTCTACGTCCTCAATTTTCCACATCCCCAAATTTCCACATCCCCGAATTTCTAGGGTTCCAAATTGGCACCTTTCCAAATTTCCAAGTTCTCAAATTTCTACGTCCCCGAATTTGCAGGTTCTCAAATTTCCACGTCCTCAATTTTCCACATCCCCAAATTTCCACATCCCCGAATTTCTAGGGTTCCAAATTAGCACCTTCCCAAATTTCCAAGTCCTCAAATTTCTACGTCCCCTTTCCAAGTTCTCCAATTTCTACGTCCCCGAATTTCCAGGTTTTCAAATTTCCACATCCCCAAATTTGTTGGGGATGTGGAAATTGGAGGAGTTGGAGACTCAAAGTTGTAATTCTTCCTTTTTCTTCTATTAATTCTATGTTATTTTTGATATCGATAGTTGAAATGATTAATGACAACCTCACTGGTTGAAGAGTTCCTGTAAACTCCTGTAGATCTGTTCAAATTACTATCTTCTTATAATTAGTATATTCTTACAAAAAGGAGAATTAAAGAAGCACTGTGGATCAAAAAAACGAGACTTATCTTAACGAAGTGTGTCTTTGACTCGTATTAAATATTAAGTATCGAGCTGCGTGTAGTTAAGAATATAGTGCACGGCCATTAAAACGACGATCGTTAACGCTGCAAGAGGCGTTTTATCGTCTGATCTCGTCTTCTTCGTGATTATAATTATGCCAGTCTTGAGCTTATCATAAACTCTACACAGAACAAATTACCGTTGCCTAAGATCGTAACTAAAAAACGACAAGCAAAGATAAGGTGCACCGGGGAGCATAAAATTTTTTCGTTCCCAACTTTCTGGGTTAATGCTATAACCCAAAGCATAATGAGCTATTGTTGATCGCTCGTATCGTTTGAAAGGGAAATTCGCGTCGTTCATTTTGTTCAATTAAAATTTCAATGTATTAATTATAATTGAATCACTGGTCGGTTACCATCGTGCGACGATTTACTAATTGTTTGCAATAAAAGAGCGATCCTGAAAAGTTGATACTCCGCCAAATGTATAATTGTGGCAAGGATTTAACTCTGTATTACTGGCATTAACACCCATATTATTCCAGGTCGCTATTCAACGAATGAGAATAATTAAAGTTTTCCTCCCCTTGCCAAATTAAAGGGAAGTTTTGCCGATAATGCGACGGTGGCGGTGACGCGATAATTTCCATGGGACAATATTCCGACAGCGCAACGTCCCCGTCCGCTCGCCGTTTTCCTTAAGCCACTTAACTTCTTCAACTTGGAGGGTACCGACTATCGACGTTTGCTACGGGGAACAAAAAACGCGGCTAATCGCGTTTGCCTAACAGCACGTCGGCAAAAACAAAAAGACGGAAACGGCGAATGCTTGCATTGTATTAAAATTAACCGGGGAATTTCGTTTAGTCACGAGCGAAGCTTCAATTACTGAAACGTTTTCACCTCTACGATATTTAGGCATGTTCGAAACCTTCATAACTATTTTTATACTTATCACAAATATACCTAGTCAACGTACAAGTATGAAGTTTCAATGGAAGATTCGTAACATGATTAATCATGGTCAATTGGAACTACCTGACGTTGATATACGTGCTCGAGGAATATCGATAAACGAGACTAATGAATGCCATTAAGTTTCGAACTCATCGCGAACTGATTGAAACGTGTCAGCTGTAACGAACAGGCATTTCGACAGATTCTGTAACGATGTTCTATAAGACCCAATTAAAATATAAGTAACCTTATACAGTAAATATTTGATATCTGCATAAATGACCTGTACGATATGTGCGCCATAGTTATCCCCACCACTGAGGGGAAGACCCCTCTAGACGCAGCGAAGCTCGATCGCCGAAAAATATAACGTGATCCGAGTAGGGGTATATCCGTGAAGCAATACATATACAAATATAAAACTTTTTTATTTTTGATTTTCTCGATGTTCAACTTTTATCAGCAGATTCTTCATATTTTCCTGATTAAAATGGGACCAAACACGATATAATTTGAAGTATATTTACTGGTTTAATTGACGATAAAAGTTTCTAACGCAGAGGTGGATAGCGAGTGAAGAAAGAGACACTGAGGTCATGGCAGTCGGCAAAGATCAAAAGTCTGTTCAATTGTTTGCAATGCTTAAGCATTGCTAACTTTTTTATTTTTCATCCATTTTTTTATACAATTTTCTTCATCATATTCGTAACATTTTCCTGACTAAAATGAGACGAAGCACGACGTAATTTGAGTTATATTTACTTGCAACATCTTATTGGAGTAAAGTCATCGATGTACGCGTAACATTTGAAATTACAAGTAAATATGTCCCGAAGTACGTCGTGTTTGGTCTTATTTGAATAAGAAAAATGTTACAAATATGATGGAAAAAATTTCAAAAAATAAAAAATAAAAAAGTTTTATTCTTGCATTAGGAGTGTCCTACCGATAGGTCACTGTTTACGTTCAGTCTCCTTCGCTCGAAACGTAGGACCTGTACGACATCTGCACCAGTTCAGACCCGAGAAATGTGCAGATATCGAATATTTACTGTATATGTAATTTATTACTGGTTACAGCAATCGATTTTACAATCTGCTCCATGTTTACTATTTATGGAAACTGCAAATTATATTGTCTATTATGAATGTCTACTTCAGGGATGAACTTGAAGGTTTGCACCATGTAATTCTACGATATTTCGGCCCTTCTTACAACAGTACTACGTATGCATTTTATAATTAAAATTCTTCTATCAGTACTCATATCGTTTAAATCCCACATGCAATTCTCCCAGAGAATCTCTCGCATTTTTACTTCAGTAATAATTAATATCGATATTAACAACAATTTCAAAGAATTCGATTCTCCGCCGATCGTTAAAAATACTTGGCAAGCTTTTGTTATCAAGCGATTTTTCCCCGTTTCGTTGTACGACTGATTTGAATAGCGGGCCAGCAACGAATACCAGCGTTATGATCATCATACGGTAAAAAGAGTACACAAAATGCGATCGTTGATTATCGGACATGAAAAAATTGCAGCCATATTTTTCGTAACGGTTCCCGGCCAAATTCCGCGAACGTTACGTCCACAGCATCGCGCGGAATTTTGATCGAAACGGAATAAACTACAAGCTGTCAGGCCGATAAAAAAGCACGGGGAAGCGTCGACGCGTTCTCTGTACGGCTGCATTATATTTCGGATGAATTCACGTGGCAGCAAATACATTTGGGAAATTCCAACCGGCATGCCAGTGGCCTTACCAAACGATTTTCGTTAAACGCGCCACACGGATTTAGATACGTGTAATCGTTTATGGTGACAATCTTTACAGCCGACCCGAACGAATTACAACATCAAACAGAATTTTCGACTGACTGCGGTTTCATTACGCGGAAACAATGGCCGCGAACGTTCAACGATAATGGTGACAATGATAACGGTAAATGAGCCGTTTCACCGAGAAAGAACAAGCGTAAAAGGAACTGCTGATCCCACGTATTTTGACATCTTCCGGAAATTTGTTCGATTGAAAGGGTTCGTCAGTGGATTTTCATTTCGAACGAAAGGTTCCGTCGCAAAAGGGCTCCAAGATCACTTTACATGGATCGCGTGAAATATTAAAATCCGTATGAAAGATTCACAAGAGAAGTGATATTATTTATTCAAGATTTTCTTCCCTATAAAATATGCATTGCATACAAGTGGGTCGCAAGTTTTCGATTGAGAGACTACGCGAATATTCTAGAAAATTAGGTTTTTCAATTCTTTAGAAATTTCGTGAGTAAGTTTTGGATCTTTGGGGAGTTGTTCGTGTACATTTTTAAAATTTGGAATTTTTTAAGTTTCGAACTTGGGAATTGTGGGATTTAGGAATTTTGAAAGTTCACAGTTTATCATAAATTAAACCATTACCTCGAATCATCACATCGCAAATTTATAATTTAGCAGGAGCACATATTTGCGCAAATATTAACAATTTAGTAACTATTGCAAACTAGCAAAGTGTACACACCGGTAACAGTTATAACAACAACTGGCTTGCACCATTGTTGTTAACAGAACATTTGTTCCATTCACACGTTCTATTAGTTTAGCTCTGTTGCAGTATAAACAAACTTCCTACTAATTCTGGTCGTTCTTTCGATAAACATTACAGTAGAAAATTAAATATAATTCAGTTACTGTATATCACATGCATAAGCAACTGATTTTTCAGCAACTGATTTTTCAAGCAACTGATCACCGAGTATACGAATTGTTCCCTTGAATGTACCCTAATCAGTCGATAGTTTGTCGAAAAGAACCACGAGTGCTTTCGAAGAAATTAAAAACCGTTCGAGAGAGAGTTATCGCAAACGTCAATGGCAGTTGCTATCGAAGCGTTTCCCGCTTGAAAGAAAACTTTTCGTTTACCGTCGACAGAGAAAAGGAAGATACAGAGGGGTGGAAAAAAAATCCAGAAGAATGAGGCACGGAAACGTTCTGGGAATCTATGCGATAGCGAGACAAATGTTGTCCTGATCAAAGAGAATTCGAGAAACGGTTCCTTGTGAAAGCGGCGTGGCGCGAAGATTGCAGGGAAAAAGGGCGAAGTAACGGATCCGTCTGATCCGCCACGGAGTTCGACTACTATGGCGTACCTCACGAGACGTATTCCACTTCGACATGGCACGCCGCAAATCCGTAAAGCTCAAATCCCACGGAGTCCCGGTGGATTTGCCGAGCGTGGGGGAGGAAAGGTTCGAAGCGGGAAGAAAGGGGCAAAAAAAGCCGAAGGAAAGGAGAAGAAAGGAAACAGAGGTTGAGGGCAGAGGGAACGAAAGAGAAAAGGAATTTCGAGGTTCAGACGTTGCGATTGGGAAGTACAATTCGGAGGATTGGAAGCCAACAGCGTAGGGAATTTGCTGTCGATCGATACTATGAATATTCGATATCTCTGTCGGTGCGCAAAGTACCTGTCAAAACAGCAATTTCGAACATTAATGTCGTCGCAAGGACAACCTTTGCCGAGCAAATACCGCACGCCCTACGCCTCGCAGCGTATCACTTATTTGTGAGCCATCTATCGCTACGATATGATTAATATTTCGGTATTGATCAAGCTTCCTGGAGCCGTTGTTTCGAACGCACGAAACTTCGAAACTCGACCGTTTGATTATCAGTGTCTGGCTCGCGATGTGCTTTAACTACTGCCGCTACGTCTCCATCTGTAGCCGACGTTCTCGAAATACTCTGTAAAGACCTCCTTTCAGAAACGTCTGCTCGACCTTATATCTTTTTGCGACGAATTTGTCGATGGAATCAATAATTGACAAATACATATGATCATATATGATCAACATGGCGGTCAATGTGTTAAGAACAAAGTACTTAATCTTTCAATCTCATCTTTTAATCTATTAGTGTACATCACTGTCTCAATATTAAGAGTCCTTCAAACTGTACTACAAAACAAACATTTAACACTGAAATTACTTGTGAAATCAATCTTGTCAGTAAAATTGAACGTTTATATAAACATCAGTAATAAGAAATTGTGTCGTCCGGTCGATAGTTTTAAAAACTTTTCTGTTATCATAGTTGAATAAACACAGTGATATGATCATCGCGCATAAAAATTCATTGTACCCAGCTGAGGAGGGCAATCTATTTAAATGAGACTCTGATCGATCGCGCAGACTCGAGTAGAAGGTACAAGAAAGAATATTGAAGCGATGTTCAGTGAAGTTGGAGAACTATTTTCCGAAGAATTTGAGCCCGTCTAAGGATTCGCGAAACTCCGTGACAAAGGCGGCATTTAGTGGAGTCGGGTAACAAACACTTGGTTCGCGTCGAAGGGAAAAGAAGAAGAACCGAAGAACGTGACGTCGCGAGGAGTTTTGTGTCCGTGCCGTGTTACGTCCTCGTTTCATTCGAGCTTTTTATCCGTCGCTTTGTCGACGAATGGGAAATTGCACGGCTAACTTCGTTAGATTGTCACCAGCGATCCAGGATGAAAAATTCATGCTCGATGTTTCGTCGATATTCAAATAGATAAAACGAGAGACGGGGATAGAGGCTGCTAGGGAAGACAGAACGAAAAAGGAGAGAGGACAAATTTCATTTTCGTCGCTCGTTGATAGCTGGTAACGGCATTTCGGTTGATCGGAGAGATTTTTTTCATAAAAATTTCATTTCCATCCTTAATCAAAACCGAGTGTAACTATATATTCCGTGTTCGCGTACCCGAACGAATTTACTGGAATCGCGTAATATCCTTCGCGATATTTCTTCGCTGCCATTTCGTTTTGATGTGGACGGTAACTCGTGCCATTTACGTGTTTAACGAAAAGACCATCGAGTCAGAGGAAATTCGAGATATTAACCCTTTGATGAGGATTCGATGTTTACGTTTGGAATTTTACTTGGATTCGTTTAAAACCGAGTTAGATACCTCTTGATGTGTTTGAACAGTAGTGGCTCCAAGTTATGCAACTGGTATGTATTCACGGATATTAGTGGGCAGTCAACTTCTGGAATGTTTGGAATTTACAAATTTTAAAAATTCCTGATTTTTGCATTTATCAAAAATTCAATACTTATTTCAGTTTCAGAAAAATAACACGTGTGAGAAAATATAATGTACCATTAGGGAAGAAGCTAACTGAAAAGTGCAGCAATAATTCATCTATATCTCTCCATCGCCACTCTCGAATCGTTTTAATAAACTTGAGAAAATAAACCCTTATCAAACATCGGGCACGTTGTACCCGCGCTATCTGATACACGATATTAATATCGTGACTGTATGTAATTACAAACATTCTTGCATCGTACGAAATTTATCCGGAACCCGTCTAGATTTCCGTCTGTCGTACCACGACGAATCCCACGAAAATTCGCGGCAGTCGAGCGTTATCGTTTTAATTGCCACCTTGTTACAGGCCAGCCATGTTACGCCCGTTGAAACAGAATGGCGGCTGCCAGCGTTAAGAATTCCACGTATCTTGGTAGCATTCAGACACGTACGGTCATAAGCAAAGTTCCGGGGGAATTCTCTCACGGAGTACTCGTTGGTTGCGCGATAAGGCCGACGCAGCCAGAAGGATATACGGGAGGTGCAATAAAGTAAGCGGGGCGACCAAATACCGTCGTGGAAGATTCATTTAAGGCTTATGAAGAAGTCTTTCTCTTCGCGAAAGGACCAAGAACCACCCGGCACCGTCTCCTTTTCCTCGGTTACGCTGCTGGCTCGTTTCACCGAATACCATTCGGGCGTGCTCTGCCCGAGTGAGGATAATGGAGGGCTATCGCCACCGGTGGAAAGTTCGTCGCGAGAAAAGTTTGGATATTTTATTCGGTGCCGGAATAACTTTTAATATCCCCGTTCTCTTGGTTTATGTCACAGATAGGCGGACCGGGCAAAAAAGGGGGCAGAAGGGGAACAGGGAAAGGGTGAAAGATTGGAAAAAAGTGGGCGGTCTATGGAAAAAGGTGCTTGAGGGTTGCAACCACTCACCCCCACGGCTGGTTTTCACGACTTTTTAGCCGCCTCTCTCGTTCTAACGTCGCACTCCGCCGAGTTTCCACGAGTTTTAATGAAGAGTTCGGGCTCTTATTGGTTTCTCCTTTTAGGGACGATCGCCGATGAACGACTGAGCCGTTTCTATTTCATCCTGAGGCGTTCGCGCGTTTTATTGCTGCCCCCCTTTCCAAATTGTGTGAATTTGCAAATCTGCGGACTTGGAGTTTCACAACTTCCGAATTTAGAAAATTGGGAATTTGGAAATATTTCAAATTCTTGGAACTTGAGGAATTGGGAAATCTTGCGGAGCTTAAGGGATTTAAGGAAGCTTGACTTTGGAAATTTAAAGACTATGGAAAATTTAATAATTTGGGTATTTGAATATTTGGGAATTCAGAAACCTAATGTTGGAAAAGAAGGAAATTTGGAATTTTATAAAATTGAGGAAACTCAATAATCTAGAACGAGACCTAATTTGAAAATTTGGAATTTTACCAATTTGAAAGTTTTAACGTTCCAAGAAAGAAAAAACTTGAAATTCGCCAAAGGAATTTTGAAATGTAGTAGTTTAAATTTCGGAGACGTGATCCCAGTACAATTTGACGATTAGGAAATTCGAGTCTTCGGAAGACAACAGAGTTGGCGCGTTTTATTGCATCGTCGGTGGCGTATTTTCTCCGACGATTCGTACAGCAACGGTTGCAAGCGTCGAGCTTTAGAGTACGCTTAAGTTGAAATGGAGCGGAGATGGAATATTATATACGCGCTGCTGTAATGTTAACTAGTTGGAAACTCAGAGGCCACCGGCGGGCAAGGCAGGTTATTCCTTACGGGCGTAAGTTTCCTGTAGTTTGAGGAGACGGTAAATTGCACGAGATACATTGTCCCTTCTCGAACGTGCCTCTATGCGACCGAACTTCCTCTGTAGAAACTTTAGTCGACTGATTTCTTTGATAATCGCTATCCTTCTTGTTTTCTTTATGGTCACTATAAAAATGTCTCAGTTTAGTCTTGATAACTGTCGATATATATTATGATCTACAGCATATAAATACGCTATGAAATATACAATAATGGTAGTGTATAAATGTATGATTATATCATATACACACATGACTGTCTATAATGTATAAATGTGTATAATATTTGTAATAATTGTCTATAATGTATAATTAAATATGTTGTCTGTAATGTATGAATCATCTACAACATACATGGTTGTTGTAGTGTGTCAATACATGATACGTTGCATATGAGTATACGATGATACATAGTGTATAGATATATGATTGCTTCTAACGCATGGTATATTGATCTACAGCATACATGACTATCTTTAGTGTATGAATGATCTATATTATATGAACATACAATGATCTGTGTACGGCATAACACATATGTTGCATATAAATACATATATGATTGTCTACAGCGTATGAATGTATATGGCCTACAGCATACGTGATTGTCTATAACCTATAAATATACAGTGATTCACTGCAAATGTGATCGAACATGTCATGTAAGTCTAGTTAATCCACATACGAATATAATCCATGTATAAATAAACGAATGGTCTACGTATGAATATGCGACGACCTACAGCGTATAAATAAACGGTATCTGCAAGATTACTCGTGCAAATATTGTTTGGATCGTAGAAACGGGGTCCGAAAGTTGGTTTGCATAAACTACTAGTTCTAAGCATGCATCACCTAACCGGTGTGTGTATATTAGGCAACGATTTGCGGATTAGAAACTTCGGCTAGGCGGAGTTGTCGAGACGCGTTGCCAGACTACGTAATTAAGCAACAGCTAAGGAGACGCCAAACTTGGACGTGATTACATCCCGAATTTATTAAAGCGTTGCCCTCGAGCGTGAACCAAGGTACCTAGGTTTCCGATGCAAAACGCTTTGCGTTCGTAACGCAACCCGTGCCGTGGAAATTAATTCGACAAGGCCACGACTAAACGTTTCAAATCTATGTTAAAGTTACGTTAAAATTACGTT
Source organism: Megachile rotundata (assembly GCF_050947335.1). NCBI lineage: Eukaryota > Metazoa > Arthropoda > Insecta > Hymenoptera > Megachilidae > Megachile > Megachile rotundata. Next base: position 10,283,504 of record NC_134983.1, read on the forward strand.
ATCTTGGACAGCGTTGTTTGCTTTTCTTACAGTCGCTGATTCTCATGCGACTCGCGGCGCAAATTTATGATGGCGCAATCGTGGAACGCGAAGTTATGAGTTATTATAGCTGTGTTCAAATGTGAGAACGATATTTTTCTTCTTTGGTATTGTATTTGGAACTTGGGGATTTTGGGGTTTTGGCTGTTTAGCATTTTGGGGTTTGGAACTTGGAAATTTTGGGAGTTTGGTGTTTTGAAGGGTGGAATGTTTGAGACACTTAGGGACACTTTAGGATACTTAGATTCTTGGGATTTTAGAAACTTCAAGCTTTGAAATTTTAGGACTTCGGAACTTTAGAATTGCAAAATTCTACAATTTTAGAATTATAGGATTTTGAAACTTTAGAATTATTGGATTTTGTTACTTTAGAATCGTAAGATTTTGAAACTTTGAGGTTATGGGATTTTGTTTATTTGAAATATTGGAAGTAAAAGACCTCTGAAGTATTTGAACTTTGAAACTATAGAATTTGCAGAATATTCAAACTTTTGTGTCTTTCTACAATTTCGAGTCTTAGCAATTTTTAAATATTTTGACCGCAGTACTAAATTTTGCACATCATTTTTTAATTCTATAACTTCATAATAGTATAAAACTTTAGAACTTGAAATTTTTGTCGCGACAGAATTTCGAGACTCAACATAATTTCACATTCGAAAAGTCTTATTGAAACAAGAATGTTTGTGAACCGTAAGAGAAAACAGAAAGATCCGAATTCAAACAACGCGATACTAATATTTGCAATGTCCGAATTATCGTAGAAGTTAACTACTAAGGGTTCGCGTCTTCAAACGGTAGTATGATTCTATTGTTCCACCGGAAATAATTGCAAACTCTGTCGACGTTACTGTGGGTAAACAACAGAGGCGTACGGTGAATTCACGAAGCATAAGGCGGATGTTTGGTGCTAACAGAGGTAACAAGAAGCCTGTAATTAGAACTTTGCAGTTATGTCCATAAAATTACAGTTGTATCCATAAATCGTGGTAGTTTGGTCGTTGAGAACGAGTTAACGGGCTTTCACAGGAACACGCACGACTAGGAACCATTCATGCGACTCATGGAAAACATGCTACCTGTGAAAATCATCCAACTTATGGTTGTTTCTGCTTAATTTATTCTTGCTTAAAAAACCATTCAAATGATACTAAATAAAGATGTACAATAATAATATCTCAAATTCTTAGTTTTGAAAACTATCTATCTATCTATCCATCAACAGTTTTGATTTATATTTGATAGAATTTAAATTTTCTGTATTTCTGTAAGAGGATTTTGAAACATTTCTTTTTATATCTCTTTACCATTTTTATTTTAGAAAGCTTTAATATAGAAAGTTTCAATATTTTTTATTCGTTTCGGCAGCGTTGATATTTCTGTTTTGATGTGCTTTAACCTCTTAACCTAAAATTTTTTCGGTAGTTGCGTCAGATTAAATCTCTGTCGCAATATTAAAATAAATAGAAAAACCTGAAATGTTAGACATATTTTAAATTTAGCTTTAATTCTACAAATTGTAACTCAAAACTCAGTTGCGAGGCAAATACGATTCATTTTTATTACATTTGAAATGTGATGTACGTCGACCGTGACTATGTCATAAATCAAGTGGTTAATATAAAAAATGTGAGAGTTTAAATTAACATAAAAACGTCCATTTGAAATACTTAACTATAAAATAAAAATGTGAAAATAGTTACGTAAGGTTTGAAATTTTATGTCGTAAAAAATTTCAACGACACGATCAAAGAAATCGATCGTCTCCCAGGCAACGTTGAAAGCAAAAGTAATTTTCATCGCAGAGCAGTTCGTCAACGAAGACATCCCCTTCTTTCATGCAAATGTCGCTTAAGCAACGTTCAATTTACCCTTTTAAATTCGCGCCACGAAACCAGCGGCTCTCGATTTTATTGTTCTTACAGAGGCGAGAAGCCCGTTGCCGCACAAAGAAGAGTCGATCCTTGATGCGCTGCTTTTCTGCCACCTCGTTTAAAGAACGAGCATTTGCATGAGGTTGGAGAAAAACTGTGGCGAATCGGAATTGCGTTGGATTCATTGTGGATGCGCACTTAAACCGGATATCTTGAAGCGTGACGAATGATATTGATGTACATATGTAGATACGGCACGGGTAGGACAAAATGGCGGTATAATGGAGGGAGACCTTAATAGTCGTTTCGGTTGGTAATGTAAGGTTTAACGAAAACCTTTATCTTATAGTAAATTTTTATATTAGTGAACATTCAGAATTTATTTGGAAATTTGAAAATTACCAAACTATCTTCAGTATTTCCCAACTACAATAATTTAGAAATTTCAGAACGTGTGTATTTGAAAATTTAGAAATTCCGAAACTTCAAATCTCACAAATTTAAAAATTAGAGAACTCCAGATAGTGGACTTAAAAATTCAAAACTTTCTTCAATTTAAAAATTAAAAATTCCAAAATGTATATTCCCCCAGATCTTAGTTCCCTAACGAAGTCTATATTCCACCGAAATGTATTCGCATAAACGGGGTTGTGCACTGTCGAAAAGTTGGAAAACGAAGGGAAATTGGTGAGCAGGTTAAAAGAAGAAAAGAAACGGAGCGAAAGAGATGGCAGGAGGAAGTTGTCATTACGCAAATTTAAGGCCGGAGTATAACAGACGCGAGGAATTTTACGCTTTTTGCTGCTTGCAAGTTCGCTCGTAAAAAAAGGAGCCTGTATTAAAACGCATTAAGCCCACCTGCCGGTAGTTCTGCTCGTATCTACCTACGATGTTTTACTACTCGTGCCAAAAATTTAATAAGTTCATGCAAATGAGGCCCTTATGTAAATCTGGAAAGGTTTCACAGCCAGATCCGACGCTCGCGGTATACACTTTTCGGCTGTCCCTTATTACTACGGTAAATTTTGCTGTTGTAACGGAAACCTGGCCATCCACGGGAAAGTAATTTGATTCTGGATCGCGCAACCAAATTGCGGGGACTTAATTCAGATGCACGTGAATGAAATACGATAGTAATGTGTATAAACTGCTGCTAGTGTGTAGCTATGTATTTAAGATTGGTTTACAATTCGGAAGGAAAACATGACTGACTTTTTATAAATTTTATCGATACAGTGGCTTCATGTGTAACAATATCAAATATAACTTGATAAAGTATTTCATCGATACTAAATTTGTTTTGAATTTTTCTGCTACAGTCAATAAAAACTGTCTCAAATAACATATCTGTTGAATGTGTAAATATGTGTTTCACATGAGTTGTACAAAATTTTACTAAACTCGAATTGATCGTTTAATTGACAATTCTTGCTCTGAAGTGCTTATTTTGTTATTCAGATAATAAACTGTTTAAGTTTGAGAATAACTGTAGAATATATGATCATTGCTTAAATGAGAGTCATTACCCGCTTTCCCCTATGTATTTCGCATCGCTTGATCTTCGTGAAAAATTGTTCCATTCGACAAAAGATCGTTGGCAATCTAAAGTTGTCCGAAAGTTTTGTCCATCAAGACTCAGCACGAGGTTCGTCTCTTCGAATCCACTCGTTTGAACTTTTCATTTTCCCGTAATATACAATTCCCCTCTCTCCCCCTTCATCGAAAAGAAAAAGTCTCCATCGAAGAAGAAGAAGAAGAAGAAGAAGAGAAAAAATATCAGATCTCAGCACATTCTGTCAGAATCAGTCGAGGGAGTAAGATTCTCTTTGAAACACGTATCCCCTTGTTCGTTCGGACGAGAATACCGAAGGAAATAGAAAGCAGTAATAGTACCAGCATGAAAAAAGTAAAGAAGGACTTACGTTTCGAGGTAGAAAAAATCGAATGGGAAAAGGTAGGAAGGGGCGGAAGAAGTTGGAAGAAAAGGAGGAAATATAAGGAAGCGTAGGTTAAGAGGGTAACTTTATCTGCACCGGCAGAAGCGGTAGTCGAGTTCGATTTTGCGCCGTTCGCCAAGTTACCCGATCTGCTCTTCATTGTCTTGTGATAACTTTGTGATACCTGGCTAATGATTTCCTTGGATACGCCGTGTTCCACCAACGAGAAGAAAGACGAAGCACAGAGAGCTTAAGTCGTGAAACTTTGCCCAACTAGCCCGGGCTTCTGCTCGTCTCTCGCTGTATTCGCCAGGGTGTTGCGAAAGTCGTATATCCGCGAAATGATCCCGAGACTTTCCTCGCGACTCTCGTTACTTCAACGTGGAAACGATGCTCCTTTTCGCTTACGTGCCTTACAATGTAACCGTGAATCCTCGAACACGCAAGCACCTTGCAAGTACTGTGATTGAACACCTGCTCAATTGTTCGATAAACCCTGAATCTTTTTCTGCTGATTTGATAGATGTGCAGAAAGTTTCAAAATTAGTGTTCTACTTTTCTTGGTTGGTAAAAATCTGCAGCTGAAAGTTGTGAGAGATGACTTCAACCTTAATCTTGTAGTTCATAGTCAAATCTTTTTTTCCCCTATCATATAGTATTTGTCATGAAATTAATAAACGTAGAATCATAGGTTGCAACTTAACTGCTTTCTTCATAAACTTGATAAATAAGTTTAAAATTTGAGATTTAAAAACTTGAAAATCTAAAAGGTTGCAAGTTTCAAATTTTAAAAGTTAAAAAATTGTTGAGTATGAAATTATTATTTAGCCCATCTGAATACTTGAGAGACGTAACCTGAATAAAATTATCGAAACATGATTCCGAAAGTAAAATATTTTGACGAAATTAAAATGGAAGCCTTTGCTAAAGTTAGCAAAAGAATTATACAGACGACTGATCACGACCGCGTTCCTTTATCAGTATGTACATTATGAAATTAAGCGGAAAATTATTCTATTTTTGCATTTTGATCAATCGTACAGCCGTGAGCAATTAATTATCATCGCAGTGAGATAGCGGAATGGAAATATCAACATCCATTGACCACGAGCCTTTGTACTTGATTACAAACAAACTTTACAACACTTTATTGCGTACATTACCCATTTCAATTAACAAAACCATTAATAAGATAATTAACATACACGTTTTATGGAACAAATTGATGGCGCTGCTGTCCGTACGTGTATTTAAAGAGCCACCGAAGCCGTATCGTGAATGGGTATAAAATTATTCGAACCGTTTTGACAAAATGAAATGATATTAATCTCTCGTGTCAACGGTTTCTTTGCCACAACACGATGGTAAAGTCTGAAGAGAAGTAAAACCCGAAGGAAACAGGTGAAGTTTATTTCGCGAACCATCGTGACTAGGTTGACGTGCTTTTTTGCAAGCTGGCATGATGCGGCAACATGTAAGCTCATCGAAACTTGAGAAGTATTTTCCTGTTTTACGAGACAGAAAACAACTTCGCCGTTTAAACGATAATTTGTCAAAGGGAACAGACTTAAACCGGTACCAGAAACTTAACACGTGCTACTACGTCATACTGTAATGGACGTTAGCAATTTTTATCTTTTCAAAAGTATTGACGCATTTATATCTCCGTCACGAAATATTGCTGGTATGGCTATCATCGATGTGTTTAAAACGTATAGATAAACTGTAATATCATTTATTACGGTAGTAAAGACAGTAAAGCACTTTAAGGTTATCTTTTCCTTTCTAAAAGACCACGATCTATCTACAGTTTTCTTGTAGGTACATAGAAAGCAGAGGTCAAAAACGGTTTCTCTATTGATATGTTTCTTCCGCAGAAATATATATATACATATACATATTAAAGAAATTAATTATATATTTTGTAAAGTATAGCATGAGACAAAATAATCCAGGAATAAATTAATGATACTAATTCAGTAAAGAAAAAAATTTTATACTTAATCAATATAGTGAATAAACAAGTATAATTTTATGTTTTTCAATTCTTACTATAGTGACAAGAAGTATGTCTTTGAAATGTTAATATTTATGTCTGGTAACAACAGTTCTTACAATCACGTCATTGTGAAGTATTGTTGCAATCACCTGACACTGTGTCACGAAACATTGATATCAAAGTTATAATTCGGAAATAAGTACTGAAAATATCGATAAGCTGTAGTATATATGAAATACTGCACTCGGACATGGTATACAAAATTCAGTTAAGTAACAAAATGATGCAATTATCGAAACTCCTTCTAGTTTTCGTAGGTGTCATTTTAATGTCAGGCTTTTTCGTTAAGCCAGCAGAGGTAAGCAAATATTAAAACTTGTTTGATTGTTACAATTATGAAAAGATAATAAACTCTTGTGTTTGATCGTTTACAGTCTTTATTCTGCAATTGCAAACGTAGACCTATACACAAAGCGTGTTTGGTAAGTTTCAATTACTTGATTCTACATACAATTGTTATAATATATGGGCCAATGATTAATGTAAAATCTTGTACGTTTCAGGGACGATGCGGCAGAGGATAATTCTTGAACGATGAAGCATCGTGTTGGTACAGTGAAGGAAACTGCATGTTCGTTTAAATTTTCAACCTCACTGTGTAATAAATAATATGAAATAAATAACATGCTTTCGAAGTACTAAATATCTGTCTGAACCTTTTAACAACCCTCTAACACATATCACGTATGTTTTCCCATATCTTCCAATGTTACGATATTTTAAACTACAGTTTGTGTAAATTGTCCCTCTAATCTCACTTCTCAAGATATCTGTCACGAAACATTGATTTTAGAGCTATAATTCTCGCATAAATACTGAAATGTATCGATAAGCTGCAGTATATATGAGGCACTGTATATCGAATTCTATACAGTATTCAACGAAACAGCAACATGATGCAACTATCGAAACTTTTGTTCGCCTTTGTGGGCGTCATTTTAATGTCAGGATTTTTCGTGACACCAGCTGAGGTAAATAAACATTTTAGTTTCTTTAATTAAAACAAATAAAGGATTCAATCCTTGCGAAAATTCACTTATTATTACATATCACATCATGCACGAAAGGTGCTAACTATGTGGAATGCATGAACTCTATTGAAGTGAAATAAATTATTTACAATGTATGTGGCAGTATGTTTAAACTCATATGTTCCAGTGATTAAATGATAATAATATCAATTTGTAAAATATACAAACTGTGTCAATTTAAATCAGTTACGTCTATCGAGGAAGAAAATAATTTTCAAACATATTTGTGAGCAGAAACATATATGATAAACTATTATAATTGTAAGATACATATAATGATAAACTATCATATAACATATTTTGTTGTTATTCACAGTCTCTACCATGCAGCTGCAGAAAGAGACCAATACCCAGAGGATGTAGGGTATGTTAACAAAATTTTATATATTTTGTACATTTTTTTAACAATGTTCACCAATACGAAATAATTCTTATTTTTGATATGATTTTGTATTTTCCAGGCTGCCTGTCTAGGTTAAAAATCCTACTGACGATAATAATGTAACTTTCACTGTACAAGTGAACAGCATGGAATAAATTGCATGCCTTTGAAACATTAACATTTGCGTACAAAATCATTGTTAACCCAACAACATGTTAATATTTTCCCATATCCTGCGAACGTTCTTATAATCCTATTTGCGTAATTATTATAATTCCAGACAATTGATTCCGAAACAACAAATGTAACGATATTATGTAGCCCGCGTGATGCTGCATTACTGTCTGTAATATAATACGTAAAAATTGATATCCATTCAATTGTATATGGCTGCAACACGCTTATCATGAATGCTTAATTTCATTGTTAAAATTATTACGTGATACCTTTTTGTATCTTGTAAATATCGATAAAAATTAATTTCGATTAATGAACATTTTTGTAAATTTCTAAATTTCGATATTTGGAACCTAGGAAGTTTTAATTCATTGATTTAGGAATATAGGAATTCTAAATTTACGAATTTAGGAATTTAGGATTTCAAATTTTCTTATTTTTTCTTAATTATTTTGAAAATAATTAATTTTCGAATTTTCAAATGTACAAGTACAGAAATTCCACAAATTACTTTTTCAAATATTTTGTTTATTATAAGTCTGCATAATCCACATATGCGCTATTAATATTTTTTTCTCTTTTTCCTTTCATTTACTTATGAGGGTTTTTTAATGCCTGCAAAAGTAGTGAGCAAGAATTTGTGAAAGGTCACTTTGAACTTTGACAACGATATTGATATTACATGTGCAGTATGGATTATTGCTTTTCAAATTACTGGGAAACTAAAAATATTATACATTCGTAGAATTATATCCATTCTGTCTAAAAAAAACGCGTCACCAGAATATAAAGCTACGTGTATATTCGTCATATCGCTTTGTGAATTAATGTCACTAAAATTTAGTATGCTATGTCCATAGGTTAATAACACTTGCTGGAAAAAGACGCTGATAAAATTTAGGGATATTTGTCAAATTGGAAATTCCAGTGATTCCAGTTGCTGCTGCGTAAAAGTCGAGAATAAAATAAACGTTGTTTGACAAAAACGATATTTTAATATTCATTATTCGTATATACCATTAACATGAAATTTAAGAGAACGAATATGGAATCTGAGTATAAAAAAATTAACAGTTCAGAGAATCTACAAATTATCTAATTATTTTCGAATCACCGAATTCAATTCGCAAATCTCCAGAATCCCTAATTCCCAAATGTTCAAATCTGTGAACACAAATATGATAAAAAATGTTGTTTCTGGATGTGAATGCTAAAAATTGCATCAAATATTTCCAAGGTATTTTTATCGTCGAAGCACGGTAACAGCGCGAATTTACATCGTCACTGTTGTCATGTCTGTTTTCACACTCTACGTAGCGCGTAGAAATACGTGTTCTACGTTCTATCCATAAATCACACAGTTCCTCGTTGACTTCCCGCATATTTCATGAATAATATCGTCAACAACGAGGCGCCAGCATTCATAGAAACATTTGTTAAGCTGCAGATTTAAATAATTTTAAAAAAGTATTCCGAAAAGAAACATTATGGCGGTTAAATCTCGAGAGTTTGCCGAAAATATCACCGTGTGCTACAATGGCTACGTTTTCGTATATATTTAAACGGTAATACTTGTTAAGCTGGACAATTTTTTACTGGACGAAAGAATAACACGCGAGACTTAACTGGGATCGTGTTCGAGCTATTCTCACTGTGCAATAAATAATATGAAATAAACGACTTGTTTTTGAAGTATTAAATAATTCTGAACCTTCGACAATCTAATAACACATATCACGAATAGATATGATATTTTAAGCTGCAATTTGTGCAAATCGTTTTTACGATCTTCTAAAGATATCTGTTACGAAGCATTAATTTTAGCGCTATAACTTTAAATATTGAAAGCATATCGATAAACTGCAATATACATGAGACGTACATCGACTTGGGGGGTAGTGAATAAATAGATTGCATGTCTTTGTAATATTCGAGTACGAAATCATTGTTATTACAATATATTTCGTTAATATTCTCCTGTTTCCTACTAATTTGTGACTTGCAATATTATGATGTATCGAATTACGATTCATATGAAACGTTCTTGTAATCCCGTATACGAACTATTAGAATTCTGAACATTTTCACTAAAAATAATATGCACAATAATATTATATAGGATATGTAATGCTACATTGTTGTTTGTGGTATCATACATGGAAATTAATATCCACTCAATTAACCTGTTTGCAACATGTCCATCACGGATGCTTGATTTTGCTGTTAAAATTACTATTTATCCTACTATCATTGTAGTAGTTAACAAAATGTTAATTAATTTTGTTTAATGAACACTTTTGTCAATTTCGAATTCTCAAAGTTTCAAATCTCAATTGTTGTAAAGTTGGTATTTAGGAACTTGTAGTTTACACATTTAGGAAATTACGTTCCATTTTACAAATTTATGGATTTAGAAATTTAGGAATTCAAATTTTCAAATTTAACAATTTAGAAATACCAAATTTACAGGTTCAAAAATTATCGAATGCATAAATTAAAATTATCGAATGCATAAATTAAAATTTTCCACATCTTCCATTTTACAAACTGACTATTCTGTTATTACAGCACCGTTTAATAGCCAACCTGAATTTTATCGCCTCATAAAAAGATAAAGTAATAATTTATCGATCACGAAGAACTATTTCCAACCAATGACTCATAAATACGCGTAAACATTTGCACACATTTGTTTATAGTATAGTAATGGCGTGTATAAAAAGTGGTAGCTCCGACGTGAGCGCCATTATTAAATGAATCCTCTTATTCAACATGTATCAGAAAGTTAAGCTTCTCTTTGTGCTCGTTTCCTTGATTTTGCTATCAGGATATATTCTAACCCCTGCAGAAGCGGTAAGTAGAAATTTTAAGGGTCATCTTGAATTTTGTTTGCGATATTAATATTATTCGTGCAATTTTATTCAATGTTTTCAAGGAACCGTCAAAATGTGGTACTTTTTATAAGAGAAGATGTCAGTATCCTGAGGTGCAAGCTAAGTGTCCTGTACGTACATAAGAATATTATTTATTTTATTTCAATTTTACAATGAATTTCATTGTAATTAAAATGACTAATGTTCATAAAATTCTTTTCTTAACAGGAGATGTGCAAAGCTCTTGGTTTTCCCAAAAAGTAGCATTAATAAAACAGTTAGTAAAATTATAAGTTGTAATTATAAGTTGTAACGTTTGTTAATATGTAAGAAATAAAGCACAGTTTGACAATAGAATTTATTTGTTTTTCAATTACAACGTTCCGCCAGAAACGTGGTATCGACAAATATTTGTCGAGCCCCGCATTTGAATAATTTGCAAAAAGTATACCGAAAAGAAACATTGCAGCAAATCTGCGAGTTTACCGAAAATATCACCGTACGTTACACAGCGGCTATTCCGCGTATATTTAAACGGTAATACCTGTTAAGCCGAACAATTTTTTACACGACGAAAGGAGGTTAATACGCGAGACTTTACCAGGATCGTGTTACTAGCTGGTAATATTTTGGCCATCCTTGGCCATGTAATAGAAAATATAAATTCATCCTGCAGAATATTAAATGTCCCCGACGGAAATAGCGAAAGAAACAGAGGGGGAGAATAAGGAAGGTCGCGGTGCAGATCGTGGTTGAAATTACTATTCCAATTGCATCTTTCCAACGTTAACGCTCCGGCTAGGAGGAACAGGAAGGGTTAAGGCAGCTGGAAAGCTTAATTTGTCGGAGATAGTAAAATCCACGGGTTTAATACATATTTATAAAGCGCATTACTGTAACCCAAAGAATATTCATGAAAATCTTTCCAACCGTGGTCTGCGGACTCGCGTTTCTACGTCCGCCTTCCCATTTCCAGGAAAACAGAAGTAATATGCTGCGAACTAAAGCCAGATGTTAGAAACGCACCAATGCAACTTATAATCCTTATTCCCGCTGCGATTTATCCCGGTGACGAAAAATCGAATGCTCGAATCTGGGAACAAAGGTGTCGCAGAGAGAATCGAGAATTCTGAGCAGGAACGAGTGTGAAAATTACCTTTTATTTTAATTTTTATAACAAGGATTTCGGAGGATTTACGTGGAAACTTTATGAATTTTAATGCCAAGTTGGGGAAACATTAATTCCCCTGTGTACTTATTTCTACATCTGTACATTTTCAAACCTCCAAAGTTCTAAATTATATAAATTCCAAATAAAATTGTGTCCTTAAACTTCTAAATTTCTCAGATTTGTTAAATTTCTTAAATGTGCAATACTAAGCTTGGTGGATATTTTTAAAAACCCCGTTTCATAAACTGGCGTGCAAACATGCGATAAATAAATTCTTTTGCCATACGCGATGCGTGTCGTTTGATATCGATGAATAATAAAAAATCTCGATAAACAAAATCGCGAGTGAAAAGACGAGAATTAATATTCAAAATTATAGGGTGAAACGTGCTTTATTCACATTTAAATTCTGCTAATGGTAATCATTTCCTTCGTCATCGATTTTCATTACAATAATATAAAGGGCAAGTTTAATAACGAACAGATTTTTGCCTGAATAAATTTTATAGGACGTTAATTCCACATTTCGAAAGGATTGTGTGTGGTATGTAAATCTACCGTAGAAAATTACGTGTTTGCTTTTATGGTACGTTTCTGAGCGAGTTGCGAATGATTGAAGTTATAAAGCAAACTGCCACGGAAATTTCAGTTCAATGTGTTACAGAAAAATTGTTCGAAGTGTCTATATTAACTTACTTTATTTCGATGTTAAAAATACATATCTACGAGCTGCATACAATAGCTTAACGGTGTATGGTTTAAATTTATACTGACGGGATACGCTTTTATTGAATTTTCAAGTTTAAACATTTCGGTGATTGGAAATTTTTTAAAAATCGAAAATAATAGTGTTGGAAGATTGGAATATTTGGAAATTTGTTTCGAAAAGATAATATTAAATTAAGCGTATAAATTCATAGATACATTTTTTAATAAAAATTGTCTCTGATATGATGCACGGAATGCATATAACCTTAGAAGTGTCACGAATGTTTTCATCTGTATTAAAGGAATATTGCATTGGATTAAGTCAATATAGTTAATTAACATATCGATGAATTGACGTGTTTCTGGCATGATCATAAATGTTGTCTCGGTCGATTTACCTGAATTTAATACTTACAAGTTCATTTTACCCATAGTGCCATTATAGTGTATCACAATGTAATCTAATACACCCACTAAATATTCATGCAGTAAACACGATTGTAGGCTAAGCTGATGTCAGTTTAATTAATTCCCGGATCCGTTAAAGCAACTACATTTACACAGATTTACTCTGAAATAATTTTCCACGCAGAATTATTAACGTTGGTCATGAGACACTAAATGGTAGCGAATCTCGAATCCTCGGATTTAGAAATCCTTGCAATATACGCGCTTAGAATCTAATCCTCAGATTAAAATTACAAAACTTGAGAATTTTAAGAAACTTGGGAAAATTCAGGAACTTTTAACCTCAGAAATTTTCAAACTTTCAAACGTTGCTATCCTAATTTTATATTGCAAATTACTCTAAGAAATGAAGCTAGAAGCCTTAGCTTCTTTAATATAATACAAAATTTGACCAAAACACTCCATCAATTTTTCAGCAAACCATCATAAAAAATGACAGAGAACATAGCTGAATTCAAAAGCACATAATGAATGCACAAAACGTTAACAAGTAACTTTAAATTATTCGAATTAAATTACAAATAAGTTTAATACACGCATCAATTGAAACAAAAGGTTCAGCGGTATTCATCGTTGGAAATTCAAACAATTTCATGACCGTTCCGGGCGAAATAGTTTCGTGCAGAAATCTACGTTGACAAAATGGTATCTAGCATACATGAGTGGTCAGGCCCGCCATTTTGATATGGCGATACCGAGCCGAAGTTTTGCGGGAAAAGGTGCCGCTACAGTTTCATCTCCAAAACCAATTAAGCTAATATAAAGTTAGTAACAGTGTGTCGATGTGGATGGCGAGATGTCCGTGTCTTGGTTCGAAGTAACCGACAAGGAAAGGGTTCGATACTGTGGGGACAACTTCATAGAAGCTCAAGTGGCATAATCGAGTAAAATAGTTGCCGTCCAAGAGCGAATTAACAACTTTTTATACGCTTACGTCACTGTTGCCATTGTGCCATCCTTAAACGTCATGAATTTAATCGTACGTCATTACGTGTACTTTCGTGACGATGTCTAAACATCGTTTACGGGAAACATTTAACCGATAGGAAAATTGGCTTTTAGCTGCTTTTCACAGTGTTCACAATTATCTACTTTGTGGAAGTTTTTTTGGAAATATTGAAATTCAACACTTTTTAATTTGTCAAGATTGAAATTTTTAAACTGTATCTTCAAACTTCCGAGATTAACTTTGAAATCTACAAACTTCGACATTTCTTAATTTTTAAATCTTCTGGCTATGTCACTCGTCAACGTTAAAATCCACAAATTTAGAAACCTAAATTCTGTAACTTAAGAATTAAAGAATCTGAAAATTTGAGCACTCTAAAATTGTAGAATTTAAATATTCAGCAATTTGTAAACGTGGAAAATCTCTCTGTATTAACTCTTTTTCCACACAATTATGAAAATGAAAGGTTATTAAATTAAATACTGTATAGTTTCGTTGAGCTTTTATGAAGATAAAGTAGAAAGAAAAGGGTGTTTTACGTCCAAATGACGATATTGCAATAAATCTTCGTTATAAACTTTTACTTGACTTCAACTCGTTAATGAAGGGTCATTATCCGGTGGACTCAACCGTTGAAATTGAATTTTCATAATTAAAGGGACATTAAGGGGTATAAAGACCTGCGAAAATTGTACCTGGAAATTTTTGCTCGATAAATAGATCGAGTAATCGGGCAGGGAGATGGAGACGGGGGAACGAAGATAAATATGCATTTTATGGAATATGATGAAGAGAAAAATACGAGAGGAATGCTTGAATAATATTTCTCATAATTCGTTAATGGGTATATAATCATGTTTTCAGGAGTTGGATTAAAACTTTGTTATGCATTCATTGTTTCTCCATCAGAAACGTAAATTGAACAATCGACTTTTTTTAACAATTACATTCGTATATTTTTACATTTTCATGCATTAACTTTTCTTAATAAAAATCAGATACATTATCCACACATTTATTGTTTAAATCAGCAAATTTTCAGACCCAACTTTTAAGCTCTATATTCGTTATATTTTATTGAAGTTAAATCGTTATTCGTGCGAAATCTGTGAATTGTTATATAACAGTAAAAATATGGAAATTATTTCGAAAGAGTTGATACGTGGACTTATATTAATAAAATAACATTTGCGATAATAAGTACCGGGGGTAGTTTCAATAATCGCTGTTCATTTGGTTCAACGATCATAAAACGTGCTATCAGAAAATAATTAAAAGGATCAATGCAAAGTCGAAGAATAATGGAACATAATTATAACACCGTGAAATTTTCCCCGATATTATTAATGAAATTTTCATAGAACATATTGAGTGATTTTCATACGATTGGCTGACACGCTTTTACAAGCGAACCCATAAACTTAGTCATAATATACATAAATTACAAGATATTAAATAATTTCCCTGCACTGGAAGACACGTGTTTAATGAACGACTGGTTATTCCATTTTCATTTTATTGTAGTAATAATACAGTCGTGTGTCACTGACTCTGTGAGCAAATCTTCAATATAGAAAAACTATATTTAATTAATTAGGTACAATTAAAAAGAAAATGAACCTATCATTCTTCTCATTTTCCTAAAGGAATCGCAGAGTTATAATTTTGAAAGATTAAGTTATTACAGCGGCCATTTGTTGATTGGAACGCATTAATCATCAAACTTCGAGATTTACAGGTAAATAATTAACGACGATGGGTCATATAGTGCTAGAATGTTCAAGTTCGGTGAAGAAGGTGTTACGTTACTCAGATGGGAGCTATAGAGAAAACTCATTATCAAGATAATCCTCTCCTGTTAGCAGGTGCTCGAGCGATAATGTGTTGATAACAAAGAGCATCGCTTTAGTATAATGAAAATCTAGTCTTGGCTGCTACTTGCCATGCGTTTGATCTTTATCGCGCAGAGACCAAGCAGCGTGATATTAAATTTCACACGATTATTAAGCCTCTGGGAAGTAACCGGTCGACACTGAAGTAGCAATTTTTCGTGGATAACGAAATTTTACCTCTCGTCGACGCACTTCTTATCATTCAATAGATTCCGAAGATTCGCCCGGGAAATTAACATTAATTTTATTCTGAATTATACATCAGTATTTATATCCAAAGTATACAGATTCTGAAGTGTAACATTTTTTACATATCTCTTAAAATTTAGATAAATGTTTTTACTCTGTATACACAATTTATGCTAGACGTCGTGTGCATCTTATTTTAATATCATGAAGCAAACAAATTAAAGTGTTATGTCGTAAAAGCATTTAACAGGGTTGGTAATATGTCGTGAAACAAGAGTCCACATTTAGACCACTTGCTCTATCTTCTCAGTTGCGGATAGAAGACCGTAACGATACAAATGGCGAACGAAATGGCGAAAGTAATTGCACAGAGGGATGTTGGAACATGTGGTGAGGTGGATCCACCGTAGTATCAATTTTCGAAAAGACACTGTCGTGTTTGGTTTGAACAACACACAGGTGAAATTGGCAGGCGTTGTTGGCGAGGGACGCCATCAAATCTAATTTATACAAGGTAGCGTAAGACCCGTTGGCCTCTCTCAATCTTTGGGTACGGTTTGCTGGATTACAAATCGTTCCGGTCGACGATGCAGGCAGCCCTAGCCAGACACGGACAACGTTTAAAGGTTTACGCTTGGCCCAGAAACGCAGCAAGCAGCCGGAAGGAAGGCGGTCCGTGAGTAGCAAAATGGCGCCAGATGGATGACTCCATTAATTAGCAGCTACCTTGGCGTTCCTGCCCGTAGCTCTATCATTCATTCGAGTCACTCTTGTTTCCTACGACTTGTCTTTCCGTCGACCGTTGAATCGCGTCTCGTTTTCACCAAATTTATACGTCATGAACGGACCGTAAAAGTCGCCGTAAAAGAAGTTCGATTGCCCTAATAAAAGATCTTTATGATTTGAGCTTATCTCTTGTTAGCGCGTATAGTCGTTAATTGCGCTTCTTGCTTTACGCGTTCGTCGAAATGATTATGTTCGATGCGGTATGAACATGTAACAACATGATTATGTTAATTGCGAATCGATGTTATCGACGATATCGAGGATTCGTCTCCATTTTCTATTTTGCAATTATTTGATTGATAGAACCCATTACCGAGTTCGATCCATATGGAAAATTGTCGAATTTCGTGACCCATTTTCCCTTAGACCCCCGAAGCGATTTCAATCAAATTTCTGTTGAGTGCTGCAGTAATAGTGCTAAATAAATGGAACGCCATTTTTTAACAAACTTTTTAGAAAAAAAAGCTATCCGGCACTTAATACATCTTCCGATCATTTTTTTCACTCTGCACTTTCTACAGTTATTGTCCTACCATTTCCATATATTACGATGCTACTGTTACTTTATTTTAGCGCACTTCAGTGATGTAAAATCTAGAAATTTGTTTAACTAGTCACGCGTATTTCCGTTGAATGTATCGATATATTAACGAGTAAGTACCTTCGCGTAATCTCCGATACAAGGAAAAGCAATCATTGTTCCACAACCGCGATTAGCGAGGTTGTGTCTCCGGCAAGCATTTACGTCTACAGAACTCTTCACTCAAAGGATTAAAAATTATCTCCGCGATATATATCACCTTTATTGCTTTAATCCACGCGTGATCTA
Source organism: Megachile rotundata (assembly GCF_050947335.1). Lineage (NCBI taxonomy): Eukaryota > Metazoa > Arthropoda > Insecta > Hymenoptera > Megachilidae > Megachile > Megachile rotundata. The sequence continues at coordinate 10,300,868 of NC_134983.1, forward strand.
TCTCCTGTCTCAGGTCCTAACAGTATCACCGTCAGCGTACAATTTCGAGTTGCTTATCGTTATTAATAGACGTCGGGGCAACTAATCGTTCCGCTGGAAGCGGAGAAATGATAATGAGTCCGGCTCGGAACGAAAGAAGACATATTGTGAGCACCTGAGGCACGGCAAATGTTTCCGTTTGCTATCGCTCGAAAACTAATGAATCGCGACCGATAGAACCTGTTCTTGTCGTTAGCGCGAAAAAGCTCGTTCCTCTTGAACACTGAACTTGCGTCATCGAGTGGAAGATTTTTACGAGTGTTCGACTTTCTTCGTACACGCATTTGCATAATGTCGAGGAACATCAGCGCCGACCGATATCGCAATTTTCTCCTCTCGTCGAATATTCTATGTAACAACGTGCGTTAGGATCCCACTTCCCGCAGGCCCATCATTGCCCGTCAATTTTCGCATACCAATGCGCGATTCATACGTCGTGAATTATTACGGGCGACAAAACGTATTTGAATATTTCAGGAACGCTTCTTCAACAAAGTAGCAGAGGAAGACTTGCAAGGTATATTTAAGAAATAATGACATAGAAGTCACACAACCGAGGTTCTGTAATTATACGGTAATTTATAGGTAACTTGTATTTACATGTAAGAAAATTAATGAGTTTCTAAGAAATTTCTATTAGGCTCATAATAACGTAAAGACGCATGTGCAATTTTGTTCGAATAAAAAATTGAATACAGCTGTCCCGGCAATAGCGCCGTCAGTGTGTTGGTATTTATGTTACATTTTAACATCGAGACTTTTCTTAGAATAGGATGGAAGGTAGACATCTGTGTCTTTGATCACCGAAACGCTTCGCACGCCCCGAGGTTACACGAAATTGCTCGCTGTTTTAACGCGATTATTTTAATAAATAAATTTCCATACGACTCGCGGCAACAGCCCGATAGCCACATGTTGAACCTTCGGGCTGACTAGCCTATGTTTACCTAATAAGCCATTGTGTCTCGTTCTCGTTAAGAATCAAACATCGTTACCCTTTGTATCAAAGGACATTAACAGAGCGCAGCAACGCCGACGCAAAGGTATCTTCTTCCAGAACTTTTGCATAACTCTCTTTCTCGCTCTGGCTTTGTTTCCACGTTTCCCGTTCCAAGAGTTCATCGAGCAAATTGGAAAATTTAATGAGACAGACCTGCGCCACCCACTGTGGCCCCCTTTTGTCGTTCTCCTCGCCAACAGTACGTATGTCCTTTTGGAACGAACTAATAACAGATAACTGGATTCCTTACGCTGCATCGTCGGGTTCCATCCAAATCTGCACGCCAAACAAATTATCGGGTTACGTAAATATCGATTAATTATTCGTCGCATGATTTTCGTGGATGAGGAACACAACGGCAATGATAAATAGCACAGGAATCGGGGAATCAACGAATGAACGATAATTCCTGATCGTTGACGAATTGATAATTACAAGCAAATCACAGACGATGTCTATCGTTTGCGCCGTTTGAATATTTCATTTAATTCCTAATACCAATTTTAGCTGTGCTAATGAAGCTACAGTAATTCTACGCCGTACTAATTATTGCTATGTTCAACTTTAATTAGGATTTATAAAAGTTGCTTACGAAATATTATTTATTTAATATTTTCTTTTTAATGCGATATATCAGATTCCCAATATTCCCAAATTTTCATTTGTTCAAATTCTGTATTTGCAAATCCTACATTGACAAATTCTGCACTTCCAAATTCCAATTCTCAAATCCCATATTCTCCCATTTTCACATATCCATATTCCACATTCCAAAATTCTATATTCCTAACTCTGAAAATTCTCATATACGCATTCCCAAATCCCACATCCCTAAATCCCACATTCCCAAATCCAACATCCCCAAATTTCACATCCCCAAATCTCATATCCCCTAACCTCAAATCCCCAAATCTCTCATTCCTGAATCCTACATCTCCTACATATTTGCTTCCAATACTACTATGGCTGCAGTCGAGAACATAAATCGATTACGCTTGAAGTGCTACAGGTATTTTCAATATATCTACAGCTTATAATTATGTAGAACTATATATAATATAATTATTAACCATATATTATAAAACTACATATAAATAATTTTGTCCCTTATTGAGTAATCTCGT